>NC_071981.1:24943440-25048430 GCF_026283585.1 Hylaeus volcanicus
GTTGAATTTTTGTAGCATCGATTTTATTTTGCATAAAGATTGCCAGTCTAGTTGCAAATGATTGCATATGTATGTATGTATAGGCACGGAATTAATTTCAACGCCTAGTGAGCTAATCGGTAGTAACCGTTGGCAAGAAAAATTTGGATAAACAGTTCGCGGAAAATTGCGAAACGTTACGGGGGTGGGTTTTACGCTGTTCGAGGTTGGCGATCACTGCAACCTAGCAGGAAGCTTCGGTAGACACTGGAAGCCGAGGAAAACAAATATGCACGCAGACGAATAAGCCGTACAACGAGAGGCAACCGAAGTTGCATCAGGGTAAATAGCTTTTAATTGCAGCCACGGCAGTTAGTACTCGTTTCCCTTCGCTAAGCAGAGCCCTATACACGCCGCGGCACAAGAACTCGAGCGGCTGTATTTTAAAACGCGGCGGCCTTAGGGCGTGTTCTAATTACGCGGCAGACGCTTGATAAAAGAGTGGGTGCAACACATGTAATTCTCACAAAAGGGGGTGTATCCGTCGTAATTAAGTACCGCGACCTGTTTATCGCGGGTTCCTTGCCCCAAAATAAATCTCTTATAATCGAGGACCCGAACCGACGCAACAAAAGGAGCCGACTGAACGCTACGACGTCCAAAGATAAAGAAGTCACGAGGCTATCGATGTTACGTGCTACGTCATTCATACCTCCTACGGTCCCTAGTTAGGGATGATCAATTTTTAACAATTCACCGCGTTTCTTATTCGTCAGAATTTTCATAACGTTTGTTTAGGCCAAGGTACTGGCAGCTCATTTCGATTTCACATATTTTTCTACTTTCTTGTAGTTTTTTTTTTTTTTTTTTATGGGATCTTCTATTTTTCCATGATTATTCCTCAAGTCCTCCACTTTTCCATGAACTTGGCGTAATTTTTTTTACTTATTTGAGGTTTTTTACGGGGATTATAAACTGCTGGAACACTTCAAACAAACAACCATAATTAAATTCTAGAATTTTTGAGATTCCACTCAAACAAGGATAAACAATGAAACAGAACAAATTAGAGTAAGATATCGAGCGCATCTCGCCCAGCAGATTTTTCCTCCGAAAAAGAATTTCTTCTCTTTCCCGACTCTCTAAAAAGCAGTGTTTTTACAAAGCGAAATGAATCTGTTCGCGAAGAGATGCAAATGGAATGCGCTAATTTAGAAATGACCGAGAGTTATTTACATTTACAGGTATAGGTAAAATAATTCCTTCGGGGGTGGCTAATAAAAGAGAAATTCAAAGAAATCCAGGTCATTGATTTTTCCAGCACGGCACGCTGAATATCATCTAGAAACGAAAGAAGAAGAAAAAAAAAAAACGTCATGCTCGCAGATACCAGAAATACGGTCCGATTCGAAATCGATACTGTCGGCGCAAAACGCGAAGGGAGCTTACGGAACGCGAATATAAACTTCAGGAGCTCGCATAAATCAGTGATTTAAGTCAACGCTGTATGGTTGACAATGCCGAGACAAAATCCAGAAAAAGGGAAGGCAAAACATGGCCGTTGCGCGAACTTTTCGTTACTTTATTTTCGGGCTTAGCTCTCGAGATCTCTCGTGGATCTACCATTATCGAATGCGTGAAAGAAAGACGATATAAAAACTTTGTAATTTTAACACAGCTTTTTATGAAACATACAGATTTGCGCGTCAATTTTTGCAATTTAAATCGGAATACAATGTAGGAACTTGTTGAAAATTTGATATGTTATAAAAACCGAAATTATAAACCATTTGAAAAGAAATAACAATTAGTGATCAGGCCGTTACTGAAATTGTTAGAGTACTACGAACGTATGTGTAGATATACGTATTAATTGATTGTGAACGTGTTTGTGAGCAGGAAGACTGTAACTTTAACAAACAGCTACCTTAAATGATTTTCTCCAAATGAAAAATTTCAGTTTTTTAACATCGCGTTATTCGTTATTCAGTGCCAAGAGCAAACACGACGCAGGAACTTGGTAAAATATCGGCGTTTCAGGCTCGTTACAACCTGAACTTCGTTACAAATTGAAATGTAATTAAACATGTCGTCCAATCCTTCATTCGCCGCAGGCGAATTGATTCTCCTTAAGAGGTTTCGTTATTTCGCAAAAACATCGTGGCTCGCGCTGAAAAGCTGCCCGACGCGAGTTCGTCTGTTACGGCGAAGCTGCGAAGAGTTTGCGAAGCGAGCGGTCGACAGCTTTCCTATCGTGAAAAAACAGGACAAGAAAAAGAAACAAGGTAGCGATGCTTATCCGGTTAATTTACGTAACGAGACTCGAGGTATTCTAACAGGCTGGTTGAAACATGTACAACCACTGTTTGAAGTAAAAACTCCATAAGGATCGATTAAAATGAGAAAACATGTCAATTACAAGAAAGTACGGTATCTCGTCTATCATGACGAGCATTTAGAATCAAAATTAATCGTTTACACTAACTTCCTGGTTGAAAAATTAGCCCCAGAGATTGCGCCGCTATCGTGGACAAACTAAACATTATTTTCGACACAGAACTTTTTATTTAAAAATTACCATTGGTACGAATCAGAAGAACGTTTCTTTTCTCGGATCACGGGAAAAATTATAAGAAAAAAGCATGATTGCGCGACGGTTGGTCGTACATCGTTAAGTCCGTGTTCGTACATCTCTTTTCTCAAGGAACTTTTTACTTGGAAAGTTAGCTGCAAAGTCTGTTGGAAAAGTGCTCGTGTTTTCTTCCGAAGTCATCAGAAAAATTAAATTGGTTGGACAGGGCTCGCTTTGTAATCCACAGATTATGTGCGCAATACGTATTTTCATGGACGTCATCGTTGCAGAAAGTATTCGAACATCGAAGTGTCGATTAGTATCGGAGATATCAAGTATTTGAGTAGTAGTAATAGGGTAGTAGATAATAGGGTATCGAAAAATAGTCAGGTCGAGTGTGTGATAGTCAGGCAGATAAACAATCAAGTACTCGGATAACGAAAGAGTTAATTAGTCGAATAGTCGAATAATCACAGATGCGTTCGAATATTTCAATTTGAATAGCGGAATTGAAACTACGCCGACGGGTTTGCAACCGCTATCACGAAATTGCGAAACTTTGCATTATTCTGTAGCAACGATTCCGAGGTACAGAGCCGTCGTTGTTTGTTATCGCGTCGAATTCATAACTAGTTCAAGTCTAACAGAAGGCGCAGCGAGCGTAGGCCACGGGCCGTGACTTCGAGACAAAGTTAGGCGCACGTGAGTCCGCAGTGCAGACTGCAGTATCTTTACGTCTGTTGTTTCGACCGTTCACCTTCTGACGAACAGAAAACAAAAAGAGCGGTGGTTTCAAGAGCGGTCGGGAGAATTAAGCGAGGTAAAAGGCTGGATGAAACATCCGTCGAATGAATTAGAGAAGTATTAGCTGATTAGAGGAGGATATCAAGGTTTCCAATTATTGTGCAATAACTAGAAACACGATGTTAACGCAGCGTGGATAATAACGGAATGCATACTTCGCTAATTAATTAACCACGTCGAAACATCGATTTCAACTTTAGAGACACTAGGAATTGTGTATTCGATATTGTATTCTCATATTACAGGCTCGTAATGGATACTTAAAAATTGATGAGAATGACAGGTTGTAGTATTTGGTTATAGAAGAGCAACGAGTGTATCGGATTCTTCGTTGCTCCGATTACTTTTTCCTTTATTCGGTTTTAATGTAAATCGAAAAATAGTTTCATCCGCTGAATAAATTTTTGCATGAAACCTGTTAGGAATAGAAGAACTAGAGGCATGACGTCGATATTGCAATATTAGCAAAATTTTTAATAACGAAAACAGTCGTGGTTTCGGTTCAAATATTCATGGCGCAGCGATCTTCAATTTTCGCTCGTGACCGTATAACATTGAATTTAATTTTCGAGAGTGGATGGACGAATCGAACGAAATAATTTGCATTTCCCTTCTCTATCCTCTCCCTCGAACTAAAAATAAAATGTTGGCTGTTACAGTTCATCAAACCGGGCAGAGTAACAACTTTTTTTGTCGTCAGAGATTAACAGATTCGCGCGCGCTTTTCGTTACTTCAATATTTGCATCGCATAAATATTTGGGATGAAATGCGTACGTCCTGTAACGATTGTTCGTATTTTTTTAACAACGTGATCGCGAGAGAATCCAATCTCCACGTTAATTGTATCTGGTAGCCCCGTCCGTTTTTTCTCCCGAAAATATCGAATATATTTCTGACAAAACTTTAAAGAGAAACAATGAAATTTCGAAAGTGTTGCAATTTTTCAAGAAGAATAAACAGTTAGTTCTATTATATTAAATATTAAAATTGTCATATTATCTTGCGAAGTATATTCTGGATTTTGAATATGGTTTTTGTGTATGGATAAATTTCTACGGCGTAGTAACGAGTGTGTCTCGTCGAGCAGGTTTTCCGTTCAGTGAAAATTTTTCTCTCTGTTTTCTGGTTCCCTAAAATAAAATTAATCGAATAGCAGCGGTAAAATAACAGCCTTTGTTATTATTAAAAACCAACACGTATGCGTTTCATTTTTTTGTTACTTGGATATTTGCTTCATATAAATATTTGGAATGAAATGTACAACGAGTGCTCGAATTCCTCGATACTTTAACAAAGTTATCGCGAACGAAGCCAATTTCCACACTAATTTGTATTTGCTCCATCCATTTTCATTTTCGAGCGGGTCACGTCGACGAAAGTCAGATTTAATTGAAAGTCAGATTTAATGAATATCTACTGGATCGCGGGATTTTCAACATCGATTTCAACTAGACAGCTTATCTTCTTCTATTTGAAAGTACGAAATTGTTTCGCAAGAATAAAATTGCAACACACCTTGTACGCACTACAGCCGGAACGTCGCGTTTCATCATTCCTTTTTGCGCTACTAAGTAATCTCACTGGTTGCTCGAAAATATCAAACTTCTTTCGAAAGAGCCGCCTCGTATATCGCACACCTTTCCCCGACTGGTACCTGGCCGATTTTGCAATCGATTTCCTTCGCCCATAGAAGTTTTACGCGTTCGTCGTCGTTGTGTCGTGCGAAACAACGCTAACGCTAATACAACCGTGATTTACGACGAGGAACACAGTCGTCAGAAAAACGATAGATCGCGATCGCGACATAACAAATCATGAAAACGAGGTGTACTTCAACGTATCGTCGCTGAATACATTTCTTTGGATACAAAAATTCCAGTTTGTTTCTTTTTAATATAAAGTATGACGTATAGTCTCGTTCTACTAATTTTTACAAAAATCTGATAACACTTGAAAGATATCCAGACATCCAAAGACGTCCAAAGTTTCGCGTTCGAATGAAAATTGCCGATTTTTAACTTGAGAAAAAGGAAGCGAGTCTTTTGTTTTGTTTTTCTTTAAAAAAGAAAGCGAAATCACAAGGTGAATATCAATCGACAGCGCGGTATCTTTGCATTTCCACTTGCAAATCGAGCTCGCGTCGCGTTACCAACGTAACAATTGGATCTGATAACGATGCGGACAAAGCAACCTGTGGGAAAGGTAACGCGGAGGCCGTTCTGTCTCACTCCTAACGAGCGAATTGTACGTCGAAATGCAATTATACCGGTTCGTTTACGATCTAATTGTAAGGCTACGTTTGAAGGAAAAGTCAACCAACTTGGATCCACGATGAATCACGCGGTCTGCGCAATAAAAATTAAAACGTGTGTGCGTATAATTAGTAGAATCGTCTAAAGTACGATATATCGAATTTTTATAAAACAATGTCAATATCTGCGACAGGAAAATGTTGGATACGATACGTTGGCGGATAAGATTAACCGGGATATATTAGCGTCGCAGTGAGTTCAGTAGCGGGAAATGGCTGGCTAGTGAAAGGAAGCGTCATCGAGGGTGCAGAGTTTTGAAACCGACCAGGTCCCCTTTAAACTAGGAAACATTGGCCACCGTGGGCTGGTTTTGAAAACAAAATGAGAAGGCAGGTTCCGAGCTACCACGAATTATTCACAAGACGTCCTTCCGCGGTGTCAAACCGTCGCTTGAAATAATTACATTAATAATTTATAGCGTCATCGATCCTTGCGCAATGAGGTGACCGATATATTGAGCGTGAACCCAAATGAAACGCTGACCGGAATAGAAAATGCAGTTCCTTGTTTAAAAGCGGATCAGTTTCGATAAAAGTGAAAAACTTCTTTTTACCTAAACTTTCGACGAACATAAAAATTCCTCGTTGCTCTGCGAGTGTCATTCGTAGAACTATCCAAACTTTATTCGAGTTTTATTATCTGAACGTTTAAAGCACACTGTATTTTTTCAGAGATGTCGATCGCTCAAAATTTCGCGCGATAACTCAAAATTTCCATTCGGTTAAAACGTCTGAAATAACGAATAGAAGATAAACAGCTTTTTATGTAGTGCTTGTTGAATGAAAATTTGAATTTTGGAACGAAATATTTCACAGCGAATAAATAAGAATATAACAATGGAACTGAATAAATGTTATATATCGTTGTGTGATGGCTTCGAGTCAGAATTGTTACAATTGAATTTTTGCTTTCAGTGAAGTTGACCCGAAGAGTCGTGATACATTCAGGTAAAGCGTCGACGGTTAATAAAGTCATTGTCTATCGATCTGAATATCGTATTAACTTCCTTCCTTTTGGTACAGAACTTTACCCATCCCTGCAGATAACAACGAGGAAATACATTGTATGCATCGAATGAATAATTAAATATGCTAATTGAAAAGCTGTATAACTTTGGAGTCTGACGAGCTAGACGCTTTCACAATTTAAGTTTCGTATAACTGATTAAGATGAATTTAAATTACGAATTTCATACGAATGTATAGCGATATTTATCAAGCTAGTTCTAGCGTTGAAGTTCATCCAAGTAAACAGAAAAGTAAACAGACTTTATATTATAAACTAACGTTTCGTGTCGAGAATGAATACGATTTTTTACTCGTATACGAACGTTACTTAGCAAGAGAAGCACTTTGTTATTGGTATCTGATTTTTACGTATTATTGTTTTTCGTTTAAAGCGAAGCAACGAGTTTTCATTGGTACCTGGGTCGTAGGTTCGTTTAACTTGATATCGAATTTCGATTTGTACGGAAGACTGTACACCTGCTCACCGCAATAACCGCAACTATCTGTTGCATAATATTTGCCACGACTAACCATGCCTAATGGAATGTTTAGGCCTCGCGTAAAACTGGACAGAGATATCCGCGCGACGAAAGTCATTTATCAAACGCAGAAAGAAACTTCATCGAGAAGTCCAGAGATTCTCCAGAGATCTTTACTGGTTCGTTTTAATCGATTAAGGTGTACATGTTCATCGTTCTCTGAAAGCTGTATGTTTGTTTTAATAAGGAACGATCTGTAGTAAATTTGAAATAATAAATACCAACAATGGGCACTTTCAACAATATTTAGATCCAATTGTAAAGTTTGCAAATTGAAGTTTAAAATTTTTAACTTAAACCAAGAGTATATATTATGTGTATCAAATGAATAACTAAATATGTTAATTCAGGAGCTGTATCAGGAGCTACATTTAACCTTCCAGTTTGATAAAGACATACGAGCCTCTTATAATTTCCATAAATTAACATGCATTTCGATTTCATAAATTTGACAAAATATTCTCAAGAGGGTTTCAAATGTAGGAGCGAAATATTGTTAGCAACTTTTAATTTGCAAAGTTGGAAGTAAATCCTTCTTATTTTCATTTTTTAACCGACTTCGAAAAGGACGAGGTTACTAAATTCGACATGTATATATATATTTCTTCTTTTTGAGTAATTATTCGTGAGAAATTGAAATTCGAGGAGATGATTCTAAGAAAGGAAGGAGGGTTACATTCTATTTCAACGAGGAAGTAAAATGGTTCGTGAGAAATTGTAACACTATACTGTGGCGACATTCTATTTAGATAATCGATACTCGAGTTCGAGATCTTTTTATCAGGGGAAATCCATTAACAGTAATCGAATACCATATAGTCTGTAAGGCTATCTGCAAGCTCGTTAAACGAAACCTCTTGGTATACTCCGTAAACTCGTCGACTCACTCTACCCTCCTGATCCTCCAAAGGAAATTGCGGTATTTCCTATAATTTCCTTTTTAGCAAAAATGTGTTCGTTAAGTAGGTAACAAATTGTCGAAAGAATTTAAATCAACTGTTTCGATATAAATGGCAACAAATTCAAAAGTTACGTAGCTTTTAAATTAACGTATTTAGGTATTTATTTATTACTGAACCTAGCAGTCGCATGAATTCAATTAAAAAATTGCTAATGCGTGAGATTTCCTCGATGCAGATTTTACATATTCGTGCACATATTCGTGCACATATTCGTGCACAGAAATACAAATAAGCCGTTACTTCGGTGAAATTAAGTCAAACGTTGAGTGGTACTGTCACGTTTCATATAAAACAAAATTAATTATATTTTGAATGTATCTTTTAATTTATATTAAAGTATCCATACAAGAAACAATATCTCTACCTAACTAAATTGTAATCAAATATAAAATTGAAGAAGTACTCTCAGAAAATAATCTATTGAAAGAGAATTCACAGTAGAAAAACGAGTTAATTAAAGACCAAGAAAATTCACCAAGAAAGAGATTGAGCCCTTTGTTCTTACCACTTCTTTTGAAGCTTTATTCCTGAAGCTATTTCAAAGAACTAAGGAAATTAATCCGTCGTCAGAAATAGAGTTTAAATGGTGCAAAACAAAAGCAAGCAGTCGACGATTAAGAAGTGAACAAACGTTCTTTGAAAAATATGTTCTGTTAACGTGAAATCCATGCAATCGCAGTCTTACGGTCCATTTCTATTCACGATAACTAATGAATTTGACATAACTGATAATTATGTGCTGGATATAGGCGCGTTAGCTATTATCATCAACTAAACGTCGATATCCATTACGACTAATTCGGAGTTATTGGCATTAACTGTCAACACTGGAGGGAATAGGTCAGGAGTGTACATAATATTCGAGCATAAATTGTTTTGGTATTATTCCAGAATCTCTAAATAAATCGAAACTTCAAGTATGCTTTACGAAAAAGCTATGGATACCGCTTGCACAAAGGAAACTCTTAACTAAACTTATTTCTTACGAGTAGGTTAGTGAAATTCCCCTTTCCTTGGGATACTTCGAGATAACGGAGCCTCTTCTAAGCTAAGCGTGTTTCTCCCGAACGATCTACTGAAAATTTCACTATCTTCAAAACGCGCAATTGCGAGGAAATAAGAAAGAAAACTGTGGAGAAGAAATGTGCAGAGATTTTTAACCTTTTTTTACCACGAGGGCAATAAATGTAATACACCGACTTTCGTATGTCTTAAAGCACAATGTATAGCAATTACACTGTACGTTTTTCTAGATTTTGTGCATCTATACCGACCATATCAAATTACTGTCATTCACCTTCTCATAGAATCGTTGAAAATAAATCAGAATCTTTCGTTGCGTTGGTAAAACCTAATTAGCTAATGCACAAGTCGAAGAAAGGGATACGATTCAGACGTTAGTTATTCTCAGTATATTTAATATTTGTTCTGTGCGATGAAAAGGCAACTGGTTTGCGAAGAATTAAAATATTCATTTCGGAAAATAAAAAATTACGCGAGAAAGGGTTGAAAGGTTGAAACTCTGTTTGACTCTAACTCGTGACAAAGGACTGAAAAGTAGGGCAACGTTTTTACAAACGGAAGAGACCTTTTCTTTTCAAAGGAGAATGGAAAACCTGCGTCGAGTTACGGCGCGAAGATTAATTACCAGGGACGAATGCGTCACAGTGCTTTCTGACACGTCGTTTTAACCTTATTTTAATTGAAGAAGAAAATTTAACAAGCAAAATAATGGATATAGTAATTAAAGTATGTATGGTGCACAAATTTAAAGAAACAAAATAAAAATAGCACATTGAGATCAGAAGGCCGTTTATTATTTATTACGAAAATAAGGGACCACTTGCATCGATGAAATTGATTTACCTTTCCCCTCTCTAATTTCAACCATACATCGATATTTATAAAAGTCATTGGCAAATAATTCTAGCGTCAGAAATCACGAAGTAAATATTTTTCTAAGCGAGGTCTGACTCTCTAAAGGGGTTATTCCTGATCGAGTGGGAGTTGCGTGCCGTGACGGCAATACCTGTAGTTCTCACGCAATGTTGCAAACGCCAGGCTGTACTTTTCGCCATTGCTATTATTATGCGACTTTTCGCACGAGTTGCTGGAGCGACTGACTGTGTGCACCAGTTCCACGTCGATCGGGGTTAAACCGTCGAGGGAAATCGATCTCCATGGAGCGCACCGTCGACGTCGAGCACGACACCTCGTTCCCATGTGGTCGTAAAAATAACGCGAATTAACCACTTAACGAGCCGCGAGATCCATCAGGACCTAGATCGATGATCTGATAATTAGCGACCGCGACAGGAAGTCTGCGGTTCGAACGCGTGTTGTTTCTACGAGATCCAGCTGAAACTGTAGGGGTTGATGACCGTGCCCAGCTCTAGATCTCATTTTTATTTTTAGGTATCGGTATACCACGTTTTCGAAGCGACAGAGATACTGATAGTTAAAAATGAAAGAATATTATTGGGCTGTCTCGTACAAGTATATCTTTTTACTCGCGTTTTCGGTCTTTAGTTCTTAGTCATCCGAGGATCATCGGAGGATCTGAAAAAGATAAAGATGCGTGTCATTTTCGAGTAAAATGCGTGGAGAATGAGATAGTTTTTAGAAACTGGATGAGGTACTTGAAATTAACAGCTCGATTTGCTTTAATGTTCTTATCGCCAGATAAAATGGATTAGACGGTGTGTACGGCTTCAAGATGATGTTAGATTGAACGAAACCTTTCTGGGTGAACGCGTTTCGAATATTTTAATAGAAACATGTGCGCATCGTTTCACAGTGGAATTTTATCGCGCGCTTTAAACGAATTTTAATGATCGAAATCTTGAATTGTACGAATCTAAAAGCCATCCAAATTAAAATGGAGATTGGTTAAGTTAACAATTTTAAATAGAAACCACTATGGGAAATTTGAGTTTGAGTAGTTTGAATTTGAGTAGTATTTCTTGGACTAGAACAATTTATTTTTATTCGAGACACTTTCTTGCTAGACGCTTCTATTAAATAATATAACGGTTCAGAGTTTGAGGCATTTATGAAATCGAAATTATATCTCGATATCATTACAATGACGTTATCGAATCGACGTATCAAAACCGTCACATAGATGCATTGACATCGTTGTTTCGATACCATCGCGCCGATGCATTGCCATTGTTGCATCAATATTGTCACAACTGGTGTATCGACATTGTTAAATCAAAACTGTCACATCGATGTGTCGATACTCTCGTGCAAGTTTCATTGCAAACATTTAGGAACCAATTAGTATGGAAATTGCTTATCTTTCTATGATTTACCATTTACGTTGCCTTGGTAAATAGAAAGTATGTTTAACAAGGTAGGAAATTCTTCGGAAATCCCTAGTATGTTATATATAAAATATGATAAATAAATAAATCGACGTGTCGGTTGTCTCGAAAGTTTCTTTCTGTTTTTTTTTTTTAGAAAGTAACACGCGCACAATATTCGATGTTTCATGTTACATTACTGTAACATCCGAGTGTCGAAAGAAACTATATGTACTTATTATATTCCGCGAGGTTTCATAATCGGCGCGAGCCGAAATTTTCACGTTAGAGGAAACAATCTGTATAACAAAGACGACGTGAGAACGTTCGCGTTTCTGCAAAGGTGGATTCGGCTCGTAGGAATTTATAGCGCTATTATAGACGCGAATGGTCAGATGCTAAGCGCACGTTGATCTTTCCATTCGTGGAAATTTCTTTACCCCTGGGGGCTACAAATCATATGCGAGCGTCGGTTGGTGGATATTTGAAGGAGGAAACCCAGCGTAAATTTATAGTTCAGATGTCGCGTGGCATTGCTCTTTGGGGAATCGAAGTTATTAATAATTTAAAAGAACTTGCTGTCCCACAAACGAATTTATTCAAATGATAAAACTAAATTCTATTCAAAATTCATGAATGAATATTCCGTCAGCCCTCTATTGCGTAAATTTTATTTCGATTCTCGAAGGGGAAATTATTTCTTGGTTATTTATATACCGATAGAATTATCAACGGTGAAATTGACTAATGACAGTTTTTTATTGTTTCATCGTGTTCCTAACGGAGCACATTATGCAGTAGATTAAATTAGATTAATTTGGATTCAAATTCAAATTAACATTAAGAATTAATGTTCTATACATTATCGAAAAATATTTGCCTGTCGATATTTCAAAGAAGGAAGTAATTTAAACGAGTCTAAAGATGACGAAACGAGCGATGAAAAACTTGTATGCGAAATTATTTTTATAGTATAATATACATAATGATATACATAATACACATAATAAATATTATGTATATTATATTTCTCGAAATTAAATGTAATTATGCTTGGTTTCAAACCTACGACCAACGTCTTTATTTTCATATAAATAGGAAATTATTTTTATAGTATAATATACATAATGATATACGTAATACACATAATAAATATTATGTATATTATATTTCTCGAAATTAAATGTAATTATGCTTGGTTTCAAACCTACGACCAACGTCTTTATTTTCATATAAATAGGACGGTTATTTAACATTTGAATAACGGCTGTTTCACTCGCGTGAATGAAGCTAATAAAGTCTCACTTTGAGCTTCAGATACGTATCGAATAAAGTACGGAGTATCTGAGAGCATCCGTGCATGTACACCGTGTATGCATACTTTATAACTAAAAAGACAACTCTGTGCCCTCGATTCTTTTGTCTCCAAGGGATTGAAAATCTGAAAAACACCTTTCACAAGTATAGGTCGTACCAAAAGTTAGCTGCTTTATTAAAAATAAATTCTACGGCCCCTTTTCGAAACCCCTTCGTATCAATACTTTCTGCAAGCGCACAGTAAATTTCTAATAGTTTCACAAACACCTGACTCACGACCCCTTTTATGTTTTATATAAATACAAAATTCTACGCCTCCTTTTGGAAAAAAATCCATAATATCAATATTTTTGTTAAGTAATAAGCACAGTAAGTTCCCAGTGGAATTTACCTGACTTCGTACCCCTGTTGGTCCGACCCTGTCCGAAGGTGGCTGCCAGCTTCAGACTGCAGCAAGCGTGGGACGGCTCGCACGTGAGAGCGTTGGCAGTTTGCCACAGCAAAGTGACCCACTTTCAACGCGTAGATTGACCCAAGTGTCGCCATTTTTACTGGGAGTCACCGAGTAGTTCTTGCCGCCCCGGTGTGCGATCCTTTCTTTTTTCAGGTCGTAGCAAGGAGGACAGATCGTTAACTGACCACGCAATTATGCGCGAACAGCTAGTTTCTTTGAGGTTCGAGCCTTCGAGTTTGCAGCGGGTGGTCGTTTTACGCGGAGCTTTCAAAGCGGAAATTGCTAGCCAGGGTCCTCTCAGCCTACCTCTCCCTTTGGGATCGAAGGCTGTTTCGTTCCTGGACTCCTATAGACGTCGCCGCTAATCGACAGTAAAGTTGACGAGCCTAAATTCAAATGGATACAATTTTCGAAAAATCGATTTCTTCTCGTGTACTATCCCGAAGCTAGGGTACAGTGACGTAGTCGCTGCAATTTGTTAAAAACCGATTTCTCGTACACTTTATTGAAGGTAGGGTACGACGATACGATCGCAAATGGATTGCAAAAATTTGAAAAATATTGTAAGATAGTTGATCGGAACAGTTGCAATTAATAGATATAAATTTTCAAACCGTATCCATAGGAACAATTCCTTTTAATTAGGGTTGAAAATTCACCCTTAAAAGTACCTTTCTACTACCCTAAAAATACCGACACAGCACCCTCACGATTCACGAAACCTATTACGCGAATATGTACGCTTTCAACTCGACGAACGTCTGCAATTCTATACAAAACATTACTTGTTTAATTCGTTCTTTAAATAATATCCAGTGCCACTCGACAGCTGTAGGACTCTTCAATCTTCATAGAAGTAAAGCTTCTTTATAAACATATATATATATTTCATTGAAAATTGTACTGCTTCATATTGAGAGGACCTTAATTGGCCACGGTACGGTACAATTGCATACCATTAATATTCGTTAAAAAAAAACACCAACAGTTGACAAACTGAGGAAACGTCAAGTGTCGAGTTTACTCATTTTTCTGAATACACGTCTGGCAATTAATCGTCTACTTGCTTTTGTGTCGATACTGTTGTATATATGTACAAGTGACAACAACCTTTCGTTATTAAGCAAACGTTTATATTAGTCCAATCTTGGCCTCACGTATTTTCTTCCATATTCACATTTTACGTCTTAGCCTCTTGCATTAGATTCCTGTACTACCGAGGCCCATTGATCTCGCTATAGCTCGGGTACCTCGGGATCGCTTACGTAAATACGAAAGAAGGATCATTTTCTCTAATGTTGCTTAACGAATCGACGCAAATACCCTAACAAGTTCGGGTGGGGTTGGTTAAACTTGCGAAATTTCGGTGAAAAATTTCAGATATAGAACCGTTCGAGCGCCTCGGAGCTATTCGAAACGGTTCAGCGCCCAAGACACCTCCGTTTAAGTAGTCTCCGTGCAAGTGCAATACCGTCAGCCCTCAGCCTGTCCTATTCTACTTTGCCGCAACCGGGGACGGTCTTATTTCGCTTAGTGGAATGAATGGGAAGTACCGCAGAGTTCGGAAAATCTCGGATGGTTACGGGTCACGTCCTCCCGTGTTAGCAACGAACGAGGTCGACTGCACGGAAAGCCAGCTTTGAACCGAGAAATCGTGCGGAACAGTCGGTGGCTGAAGTATGAGAATTTTTTTGGCAACAGGAAACATCCGTCTATCGAAGAATTTAGTGCATTTTTCGACGTATGAACCCATTGGTGAAGGAAAAAGTGGAACTAGACACGAGAAATGTACGATTCGATGTATTTTTGGATTATGTTTGACTCAAGTAGTACAGACCCTTCGAAAGGTAGCAGTAGAGTTATTATTTGAATACAAAGAGAAATACAGTGCTAAATGAACGACGTCTAATTAACGAAAGGAAAAATATTCATATTTATTATGACGAGACTGTGGCAAGTGGAAGTATGGAGAAATCTGTGTGCTCGAATGCAAAACTACGTAAAATAAATATACCATTTACAAGACACGATACATTTTTATTTGAGTTATATTCTTTTACTGTATCTATGAAAACATGAATTTGCATAGACATCCGCACTCTAATTATGACCTTTGACATTTATTTGGTATTTTCATCTTTTTCTTCCGATGCATATTTCTGTGATATTATTATTCTTATATCTGTAATATTATTGTTATAACGTATTCGTGATCTGAAATTCTTGTTTGTTGCCTATTCGTATCGTATGAATTACGTAAAAATTATGCATCGCGCCACGAATTTTTCCGGAAAGGTTATTTCGCATTTGCGCAGAATTTTATGGAGCATAAATCAACGACTATCGACATCGCTCTTATTTTACGAGCAAACGAACGAATTTTTCGGTCGCATCGTGACCATCATTCGGGGTTATTCTTTATGGGTCGTTGCAGTAGCAAGCCTGTGCTATGATACTAGTCAGGAAACGACACGAAGTGGAACCGATATTGATTCGTCCCGTTGCGGCATCCGCAATTCTAATTGCCCAAATCTAAGTATCTCGTTTAACGTATACTCCAAGGAGAATCTACAATTTGCCACTGTTCCGCCACTGTTCCGCGAGTCACGATTTCGCATGTTCATCACTATTCCAGGACAAACTTCTGCTCAGTGAAAATCGATATCTTTCGAATTATGATTCTCGAGTTAAACCACCGGCGCGCAAGGTCCCTTTCAGCTCGCGCAATACGGTTGAAACCGAATTAAAAAAAAAAAACAGTGGTTGCATTTATTACAACAGTAATCTAGCTAGGCTCGATAATAAATTAGCAAGGTTCGCCATTTTAAGCAACCAGGACTGAACATCTTATAGAAACTATGACACTTGACTTCTATCCAAATATTTTAAACATTTCCTTAAGTGTCGCGATATTTGCGAAATTGTCACCAATATTGGATGAGATACGAGGAAAAATTTCAAGCAACGAACGAAAGATAAATTCTTAATTAAATAAAAATTAGAATTTCAATCGCAAGATGGAATATTTCACAACGAAGAATTCTACTTGTCGACTCGATAAACGCCACGAATAAATTACTTACGTGCTTTTATTTGTTGGTTAGAATACGAATAAAATTTTGCCCGTTTCCCAGTTTAGATTGTCCATGAATCAACGCGAGCCGACCAAATCCGCGTATTCCAGATAACAAAGACAGATTCAAGTGGGAAAATTACGAAGCCTGGGCAATAAGGCAATACAACGCTAACGTGTATTAATACCGGGACGTATCGCTAATGCACCCCGTGCTACAGCTATCGTTTACCGTCGAACCAGGCGCCGTCGCGGCGCCCGGCGTCCAGATGATATCGCGATAGCACTTTGCGCACGCACCTTTCTCGTAGCTCGAGATATCAGCGACACACTGATAGTGGCGTGAGTGCAACATTAGTCCATTTCGTATGCAGGCTTTACCAGTTCCCATTCTACATCATCCGTCTATTCATTTAGACCTACTTCTACTTTTTTCAAGTAACGTTTCAATAATTAAGGGAATATTTCAAAATAAACGAAGTAACATGTACACCAAGATGAAATTAATCGATGGAATATCATTAAATAGATAATTAATATTAATGGATAATATAGAATAGAATAGAATGAATGGCTTTCATTAGTCGAAGCACCCTGTGTATGTGTACGTCTTTTCATTTTATCCTTGCCATGTATTCGTTTACATTCTTATACACAGTGTTCACAGAAATCATGTCACTTTAAGGTCGGTTTATATTACGTTGCACGACGTAAAGTAAACGCGTGGTTTGTAACATTCGATGTGTAAGTTTAATATCGAAAAATGAAATGTAGCGGTACGTGTGCCATCTGTTTATATGGGAATATAGTGCGAGACACAGCTGTAGTTAGAATCAGATAATAAACAGTTTCTAGTGTAGCGGAGTTGGTCTAACTTCCAAAGTAGAGTAGCGAGCAATGGCGGACAAGCTTGATACGAAGCTATCTATGGTAGAAGTAAAGCTTGATGGCGACTATAAAGACGACCTGCAATCTCGTACTTCCTCCATTACACGTAATCACTCTTGTCGCTGTCCCCTATCTCGCTTACGATTCCATTTCGGCGTAAATATTGACAAACATTTCTTTTTTTCTTTTTTTTTCGAACAAAAAGCACTCTTTGGACTTTACAGAGCACTCCGTGTGTATTTAGATTTTACATTTGCAGTTTTACTTTTTGTGGACTATTAGTAGAAGAGGACAAATAAAACCGTATATTAAGCGCCACACAGGGTGCTTCGACTAATGAAAGCCATTCAATTGATATTAACGTTCCGTAAAGTGATTAAACCGTTATACGTGTAATGTCATTGATTGAATAATATTCTATAAATGAATTATACTCTGTATATAATATCATCCATTTAATGATATTCCATCAATTAATTTCATCTTGGTACGTAACATGTTACTTCATGTATTTTGAAATATTCTATAAATTATTATTCACTTTAACTGTCCAATTGCAATCTCACTGCTAAATCCTGTATATATTAAGTCTAAAATATAAATACAGACAGAGTACAATAAATATAGAAAACTATGGCTCGAGAAAGCTGCGAACAAGGCTGTACTTTCAGAAAGCATACATCGAAAAGCCCGTGTAATTTTTCTTCGGCCTTAGTAAATTTTCATCGAGCTATCCTTGGACCTTCGTGTCGCGTCACAATGCGTACATTATGGAGAGAGAATATTGTCCCGTGTCCTTAAATCCACCCAGAAATCCTTCTTTAAGGAACGTCTATAATAAATGCATTACACCGAAGAAACCAGGTCTACGTGTGCCCTCCTTTGACAAACGAAATAACACCTTGGTAAAATACATACGAATTTATTTATTTCTACAGCACGTTCCGCGAGCCGAAAAATAGAATTATCCTTCGGATACTCTCCTCGGCTGTATCGATCTCACAAGATGAATGCTTTTACTGCCATACGATACGCGTTCTTTTGTTAGAGATATCGCGGAAGTCGGAGACGAGCAAAATTCTCATCTAGATGGAAATATCGAATAACGAATAAAAAGTAGGTAACTGTTCGTGGATTAGTCGTCGAATACTGATTAGGATTTGAATCATAGAATGAAATATTTTGCCAGATGAGCAAATGAACATTTAATTGCTGCACTTGACATTTCTGACGACTGAAAAAAAGAGTCCACTTCTTTTCCAAATAGAGTTTCAAAAAATTTTGAAAAAAATGCTTTGAAGGAAGTGTCAGCGTCAACGAGGTAAAGTTCCCTTGCGATCGTACTGAATGAAATTTAGCCACTACACAGAATGAGGAAAGCATTCATTATGGATGCGATGTAAGTCCACGATCGCGTATGGTCTCATGTTCCTTGACCCACAACGGCAATAAATTATAAGAACACGATGGAGTCGTCGTTGTGCGTACCACCTCTACATCGCGATTATTTCAAAACCTTTCACAGTTGGCTATAATATAACGACGACTAAAAACATACCTACTCGAATTAATGTACAACTCGATAAATGGATGAATTAATTAAATATGTGATTAAATTAAAATATTGTGTAGACAACAAAAAATTAATGGAATTTTAGTCTTTGTTTTTATTTTTATTGTGTACGAAAATATAGATGTGCATATTCGAGTATAAGTGTGCATGTACGAACGTATGTATAATATGTTGACCTTTGTTTTGTTTTATATCTCAGATGTTATCAGACTGTTGTTTCAGACGAAATTTGGGTTGCTGATTAATACATGCAAGCCATTGATACCATTTAAATACAAAAAAAAAAGAAAAAAAAAAGAAAAATGTGCGTTTATTCATTTCTGACTTATCAGAAAATCATTAACTTCGATGCAACAATTTCTACGGAGCATATCGAGTTTCATTTATGGATTAAATGTAACTAACTCCGTTAAATTTGATCAAAAATTACGAGACAAATATTGAACCAGGGAATGGCATATCCAGTTTCGTCGCGTACGTTCAGAGAAAATGTCAATTACTCGACGGGGACAAGCTTCTACAAATGGATCCAGCTTCAATTAGATTAAAAGCTTCGGCAATTAACATTCCGGGTACCACGCACGCCAAATAGAGTCCTAGTAAATATATCCGAGCAATTACTAGCCAGCAATCGGCGTTCCCGTAGATAACGCAAGTTCTGATTAGGACGGCAATTGGCGAGTCCAGTTGCTCGCGCATTAAAAGCTGGAAAATCGGATAATTTCTGGAGACCAATACCAGGGAAAGTTTAGCAACAACACTGCCAACATTTCACGGTTCGTTTGGCCGTTTTGGTGGGGGCGTGATTCTAAATCGTCGTCGTGGCGCATTCTAGATGAAAAGGGAGCAGCAAGTTCGTCTTCCCAGTCTTGAATACGATCGTATTCGAGTAGACGGCTATTATGCGCTGACAATGCAGTAATCAAGCTGGGGGTCTCTGGCTGGGTAAAAAAGGATTGCTTCCTTGACTTTGCCAAACGGCCGTCACCGCCTTCGCAGCGTCAACCAGACCCCTTAAAATTCTTTAACGCCCCGACGGTCTGTTGAACTTTCGAGCGTACACTCGGGAGGCGTTAATTACACGTTGGGTGTAGAAAAAAAGGAAGGAAAAAAAAAAAATATGAAGTGCCGTAATCATGGCGTTTCTCGCGCAGCTACTAGGTCGGGATCGGGCGAAACGGTTTAATATCGTTTAAAAGTAAACATCGTTGGAGGAGCGAAAAATTATCATTGGACGAAGAGCGGGTGCCGTCTTTGCAATTTAGGACAGGTAATTTCCGTCTCGATCCGATTCATCAACTTGCAAATTCCTTCGTTTTGGAAAACAAAAGACCGTCAGATTATTCCATACGCCACGGCTTGTGTTTGTATTTAATAAAAGACACTGCAGAAGTTTCGTAGCGACGATACAATGACACGAAAGAGAGAGTAATTACACTCGAAAGGTATGTTTCACGTGTTAATTCGAATAGCAGAACAATAAGTGGCACGAACTCGTCGGAAAACTTAATACTGTAATCCATAGTGCAAGTAATACGCAACGGTTCCACTGCGTGTATCTAACGCTCCTTGGAATTTTATAAATTTAATAAGTAAACCTGTATTAATATCTATTAATACAATTAATATTAATAGAATAAAATCGATACGAAAATGAGTTCAGTGAAACTGTGCGGATAATAAGGTTATTGATTTGCAGTGAATAAGAAATTACTCTATACTTGAACAAAAATTAATGAGTTGAAAAAAGTAGAAAGATTCTAACAAAAAAAACAAAGAAGGGGTGGGGAAAGATAGGTTGACCTACGCTTACTTCGTTATTTATTTATGCCGGTGATGGCAATTTTGGAGCATTAGAGAAAGTAGCAGTCGTTGGCTCGAGTAACTCAACCGAATATGGCGGTCGTCTGTAAAACGAAAAATCCGGATACAGCCTTGAACGGCCAATCAAGTTTGATTCGACTGTAATGTTAACGATGGTGCAATGCAGCACAATTCTTCGGAACGCTATAACTCTCGATAGATAGCTGCGCAACGACTAACAATCGACTCGTTACACTTCATTCCGAAGCTTCATAAACTTCAAAGGACATGCATTGGCGTATGGCGTCGAGTGCGCTTCTAAAACATAGATAACAGTTCGGAACAACGTTACTTGAATTAACTACGGATTACTATTAATAGCCTACGGAATTATACACAATTGTTTCATCCGTTATTGAATTTAGTTTCGCGTAAAATATTTTTTGCATTTGATTGAAAAAAAGCGTCTTTAGAGGACTAGTCGTTCGTTCGATCACGGTAGAAATAATTACAAATGAACGTCGGTAGATTTAGTGTCGATACGTCGCTACTGCTGAATTCTAATTGCAAGTCATCCGCGAGAATAATACGCCTCTCGCGTACACCTAACAGGATCGATATCACAAATACTGAAATTTCGCAGGATCTCCGAAACGTCTCATTTTTCCTTGCTACGTACGCGACCTTTTAACCCGTCCAAATTAGTTTAATTAAACAAAACGAGTGAAAGGAAAGACTCGCATTGCGAAGTACCCAGGCCCGCGTATAAAAGCTTTCGCGCATCTGTTCATAATGAATGGCTCGTCGATGCGCGAAGTTTCCAGCGGAATTAGCTTCGTAGCCGACTGCAAACATCAACGAATGGAGTCGTGAAATGTAAATATACGTAGCACCTGCACCGGGAACCGCGAAAACCAGAGCGAAACCCTTCGTCATAGGCAGGGGCGACGAGGGATCGGGTGAGCGCGTCGGATGATATATTTGCTCAGACCGTAGGGGTGAATTACGGTCGGGGTTGCGGGATGTGTATCCGTCGTAAGGCTCGAAGGCGATTTATCGGTTGAAATTCAATACGCGATTACGTTCCCTTGTTTAAACTATTCATACGGTCAGAAACGGAAATTCGGAGCTCCCGCGACGATCGTCGGAGCACGTTGTTTCGTCCCCTTCGCCGACTCTGCAATTTCTTCCGACATGAATTCCTATATCACGACGCTGGCGAATGGCTACTTTGCGACTCGCATAAATTTCCGTGGATACATTGAACGGATACGCGTATCGCGGATAGCGATTTGTAGTCTGCGGATCTTTATGCAAAATAAAATCTTTGCGAACGTACCTACAAACACTGAACCTAAATAGGAATTTATTTTACTCTGCGAGTATTATAATATGAACTTTACTATCGATATTTTTATATTATTTACTACTACGTCCATTCTATAGTTTCTTGTACGTTTAGATTTCCTGTAAATGCATAAAAATCCGCAGTCTAGCGATCGGAATGATAAGCTACGTTGTATAAATGTATCGACTACGGATGACGAAGGGTAGGTGGTATTTTTATAATTTTGGTTATTTTTGAAATGGTTATTTTATGAAGTAACCTTAGCCAAGGATAGATTTAAGGGTAGAATATTGTTCCCTCGATATTTAATACGCTCTTTCCTTCAATTTTCAATACTTGATGTATTTAATGACACCAAAGTCGAGAAACATATTTTTAAAATCGTTGTCTATTAGTTACGATATAATAATATAGGAGTCGACCGAAAAATAAAGCGTATACATTCGACACCTTATTATGTCGAATATATGGGACGTATGTACTGTAATGATATCTATCAAAACAATAAAAACATTAATAAAAATAATAATTTACAATAACAGGGGAATAAAAATAAGATAAAATTGTAATAAAAGGAACGAGAATCTCAACTCTGAAATTTTTCATAGAACCAATTTCTCCAAATTTTATCTCGTCGATTGATGTTTCGTTTTGCGTTGATTGTTGCAGACTTAAGTGGAAGAGGGACGAAAAAATTCGGCGACCATTGCGTGGAGGATCTCGAATGCGGTTTCGCGGGCTCATACTGCGAGCCGAAGAAAAGCAAGTGTGCTTGCAAGGAGGAATTCGAGGCTACGAATCATATCGACAAATGTGGACAGCGTAAGTTAGTATATTTTCAAACGCGACGGAACCCAAGGATCTCGTATATTTTTCTATATGCGGACGAAGCACAGATACGTAAATCGAACTACATTTTCTCTTCCTACGTCTCGTGATTTTCTCTATTTTATTTGTTATATTTTATGTAGACAGCCAATCTCGCAAGTATTCCTACCGTATGTCTAGAAATTTGTTTGAATTAACATTTTAATCGCGTGCTTATTATAGACAAATTCTACCACTTCGGAAGACAACTTTTTACATAACTATATATTAAATCATTTATTTGAAAATCGTCATTTAATTTAGACACTCCAATAGACGTAGAGGGTACGAATGTTTATGGAACTGACTATATTTATGCATTTCTACGTATCCTCGTATATTTACACCCGGCATAAATGCATAAATATCCGCACTCCAAAGGATTAAATTAAATCCGCAGTATTTGCCCGATAAATAATTTATCGTGTACACTCGGTCTAGGGGGAAGAGGGAGAAAAACTCTGTTAAATAACAAAATGAACAACGCTAAAACGCAGGGACAGAGGTCGTTTTACATCTTTCGGGAGGCTTCGGCCAAGTCACGTCCGAGGATCGAAATTTCTCCCTCTACTGCGACCGACTTTTACGATCGGAATGATATGAAAGTCGGAGGGTGGCTGCTTATAGCTTTCTCTCGTGGAATCGAAACGAGGCTCCATGCTTTTATTGGTCTCGGGGCGTCGGAGGCGTCATGAGGAATGATAAACGCAAGAACAGCGAATTCAGCGAATCGGATTATACTTCCCGTACCGATGGAATGGTCGTAATTAAATTCTCTTTTACGAACGTCCGCGTGATTTTTTTTAGAAAATTCATGGCTCTCGTTGAGGTCAGATTGAATCACGTTACGGGACGATTGAAATTTTTTCCAAAAGTAGGATTTTGTGGATCGAATATAGAGCAATAAAATATTCAAATAATGTGTAACTTTCTTCTGTACGAATCTCGACGTATCGATGCTCGAATGACAATGAAAAACTACACAAGATCGTGTGACATCTAGCAGGACATTACAGTTCGATCGGTGCTAAGCCACTCCTCTAATTCCAAGCTCATGGTCGATATATCGAGAACAGTGCGGGTAGATAATCAGTCGATCAGGTTCGCCGCGACAACCCTCAATCTCCACCATGGTCCGCGATATTACCGATGCTAACCTATTTTGTCTAAAATTTCATACCATTCCAAACGAGACGCGGCGGAATAATTCAGCCCCATTGCCTGAATTATTCAAATCAAAAACGTCTCCTTCGCTAAACTTCTTTAATCTCAATTCTACGATCGTAGAAAACGTTTTAATTCGTTTAATTTATGTATCTTGTTCCAGTTTGAAGAGTATATTTATTTGCTCAGTTGCCCGTACAACTTACTAGTCTAAAATTAATATTCTCAGAACTTTAAATCGACCTCTAAAATTTCCCAAGTTTTATTTCGTGTACTAATTACGAATAACGTATCTCGAAATTCTTTTGAACATCTCAGCGTATGTAAACGATTCTTTCCGCTTGACAGATGCGACAGAAGCATCAGTGATTTTTTTAAAGAAATTTGTATGCCTCAAACTGGGACAATGGAAGCTGGGATCAGGGGACGTTTCTCGATAAGGTCTTTGAACAGTTTTAAATGACGGAACGGTATCGATTACGGGAAAACAACGGAACTCTTCGACAGGGCCGATATTAAGAAGTATGGTCTAGTATCTGTCGAGCCGCGGCGAGATAAACTCGACAGAGAAATTAAGAAGTTGACCTCGGGATGAAAGAGAGGAAACTTGTGACAGATTCCATAAGAACGGTGCCAAAGTATTAACCGAAAAATCTTACGATATTCTCGACCTCCGTATCAAATAATTAAAATAAATTTGAAAACAGATCAAATGGAAACAATTATGAGAATTGCAAAAGGTATCGATTCGCGTAGCATACTCGCGAAATGGAAAACGTTCGTCGTGGGAAGCGACCCTCTTTCCTTAATTTACAAGTCCACGCGGCGAGGTGTACAACTATGTCCGAGGGAACTGAGAACAAAATCCTAGGGTTGAAATTTCATTCGGTGCTTCGGGATCGAAAAGTCTGATTGAACCTGATGCAACGTTGAATATGAATGACGCTGAAATTGAGCTTACCAGAAGAGGGTCACGTCTACGAGGTCGTCAATTTCGATAGATTTCTTCTTAGCATCTCCTTACAATCTTTTTGTACAAAAACTATACATCAACAATTTCTTGACATAAGAATCAACGAGTCAACACAATAATAGGTATTTCTAAAATTACTTTTCTCAACACGAATAGCTGTTCGCATGCATAACCATGCCTTCAACTTAATTACTCTTTCGCTTTGTAAGAATCTGTGTCGGGACTATCGGATTTCAAATTAAGATGTAAATGTAACATAAAAAAGAACTCGAAGATTGCAGCGTGCAGTCACGTTCCTAGTAAACCGTGACGGTATAGTAATCCCTAGCGACCTTGAACGGTAGATTGCTTCTACTGCAATCTTCTACTGTTTAATCAACCAATAAAAATAAAAATAAAAACTCGTCCATCTTTCGAGCATCGTTCGACAATCTCAGCCTACGTAGGAATTCGATTCGCCTCCAGACTAACTCTGTGCAACGACTTTGAAAGAATCGCGCTTCAACAACGACAAAGAAACAAAGAACCGTTTCGAATACAACGACGGGAGTCACGAGTTGCCGTTAATGGTTTTTGTTTTGCAGCGGCGAAC
Organism: Hylaeus volcanicus; assembly: GCF_026283585.1. Taxonomy (NCBI): domain Eukaryota; kingdom Metazoa; phylum Arthropoda; class Insecta; order Hymenoptera; family Colletidae; genus Hylaeus; species Hylaeus volcanicus. The sequence goes on from NC_071981.1 coordinate 24,968,977, forward strand.
GTGAACGAGTCGTGCTTTTTTAACGAGCAATGCGAGGCGAAGGTGAGCCAAACGGAGTGCAGAGACGGACGTTGCATTTGCATCTTCGAGAAGATCCCTGTAACACAGCCGGACGGCCTGACAGTATGCGTCGGTAAGGAGAAGAGGGACGGCGGCGTGAAATAGGGGAGCAAGTTCCGCGTCGCACTTTTTAATGAGATTCCACTCTCGTCCCGGGATGCACGGCTCGCGGTGAGAGTGAGACGTTTTCGAGTTAATGGAATTCCGGCCTACAATCTCGCGGAGTTCATTAATTCGTCAGCTGTCTTCGTTGCGATCAATTAAGACGCACGGCTGAACTTCGCCCAAACGACGGTGGAACCCGATTTCACGGTTAAAAACTGCTAAATGTATAGCAGTTATAGCATTATATAGTTAACTCTTGTTTTGGGCACATGCGAAGGACCGTAACGTGACGCACGTTGCAACTGACGACTTTTACTGAGAGTCATCTACGCGTTAACATTGATGGACGAATTGTACATAATCTTTGGAGATATTTAAAAAAGAGAATATTAGTCTAAAAGTCCTTTTCCATTTTTTAATCCAAGGTTTCATTGTCAAGATATGAACAATCAATGTTTTTGCAGGCGTGAACGCCTGGTCAAGTGTCTCGCAAGTCGATAGGCGGCAGCGAACAGCTGACTGGGACGCGAATGACGCGCGCCGTAGGTCACGCTAACGAACTTTCATTGCTTTTATACAACTAACGAACCTTCGGATTGCAAAGTGGTAAAAGATCTTTCGATTTCTTTTTATACGAGGAATCGACCCTGAAAAAGTCTCACATTTTTGTTGTTAATCTCCGTATCAAGATTAATGAACTACGTGGAGCTACTCTATAAAATATTAAAGATTTTTATTGAACAAGTATCTCACTTGGAGAGAATTCTGGGCAAATGCAATCAAAACACGTACGCTTTCACCTTAAACTGTGCATCCCGTGAATTTTGAAAAGATACTAGCGAAAATGTTGAATTACGTATTGGAATTTGTAGTATCGATATCTCTACGATACGATATCCCTTTGGATATGAGATTTCAAGTAAATTATCGCTTGCAGTAAAGAATATGGTAATTGTTATGTACGCCATTGAGTCTATTACTGAGGCGTTGATATATACTGTTTCAGCCGAGCAGAAGGAGGAACCCAATCTCCAATACGTCGACCCAACGATGATTGGTGTTCTTGTCGGTATGGCTCTCATGTTCATCATCATCTGCGTCGTTCTTAGGCTTTTCAGCAAGTAAGCCAACCATTTGCATATCTTCCACGGTGACTCTTCGCCTTACCAATTCTCGTAACGGGAGTTTACGACCTACTTCTCATGGAAATTGCACTCGAAAATCGACATTTAATGTCACGTGCCTAATGTGAATTTAATGTTGTTTTTTGAATATGAATCTTCCTTTCCCCGGATCCTATTCTAGCAACTGATCTATCCAGTCCTCATCTAGTATTCCGAAACGCCTTTCCTTTTAGAAATAATTTAGCCATAATTAAAGGCTGCAAATAGAGGAGACTGTGTAAGCGAAAACTCAACTTTCCAAGAAAACAATTTTCTAATTCTAATAGAATTCTAATTCTAATCAGTTATTTTGTTGAATAACTATTCTTCATCATCCTGTGTTTCTATCTCAAAGTATCGTGACCTCTTTCAAATGAATATTGCAATACACACGGATCGATCAAATAGAAACAAACCGTCTTAATATACAAAAATATATACATGTATGTTTACTATTTTTGATGGCCCAATCTGTGTGTCAACGTTCATAATAACTAGAGAATATCAATTAAAGAATGTTCCTTATCAGTCCCATCGTTAGCTAAGCTCTACCAACTGACGTACCCATCTATCCAGCCCTTCAGCCTGATGTTCCAAACCGACGACAATCTACAACAAACAAACATCAGCAGACTTCATTCTTTTTGAACGTGTTTCAGAGCTCGCTGGCGCGAGAATCGCACCATCTTTAATACACCGAACGCTCGTCTGATGAACGTGTCCTTGCTGAGGGAGAACAAACTTTTGCACCCGCAAGAGAGACGTGGATCAAGGGCGAGCGTACGGGTTCCCTCGAGGCAACCCTCGATGGCCTCCTTACGCGCCCACTCGCCAAACGCCTCGCAAGGTGCGAAACACTCTCAGCACTCACAGCACAGAGTGAGCCGTACGGGTTTTTATTCATTCACTTACTAAGCAAGCAACTTGTTATACAGTGTCCTGTTGAAACGAAGCAAGCGACTCTTTTACGCGCCGGTATATCGGGTGTTCGATGGAAATCGAGCCGCCTCAACGTGTTTGCCGAACACCATAATGCTACAATCGACGATATTATTTTTTATTATATTTTTATCGACAACTCTCCGATTCTCCTTTTCCCTGACTAGTCTCAGAATTTGGTACAACAGTATTCTCCGTGAATTACCAACCCCATTTCAACTCATCTTTAATAAAAGAATCTTGCTATCCGACCCCAACTTACATTCGCGGTTATAGGAGCGTTCTATGGTGGTTTCGAAGCGGTAACCATGTGTGTTCCATTAAATATTCAAGGTAAACACGTGTTCGCGAAGTAGAAAATACTGTTAGCTACCATCTGATTGTTGATTCGGGAACAGCTTACTGTTTGAGACACTCGTAATCGAGGAGCGAGGTAAAAGTACCAGTAGTTGACCATTGGAAAAAATATTTGTCAAAGAAACTGACGTAATGTGTACTAAAGTTAGTGGTTTTTGTTTTAAGTACGTGCTGTAGTCATCAAAATAAGCACTAAAGTATGTTGGTATATGCGAACCTAGAAATCTGTAGTTTTCTAGGTATAAGGGAAAATTTTATTCGTTGCAGCAACTATTCTAAGTGTTTTCCTCTCATTTTGATGAATACCTAGCTACGTGTACTTAATCAAATTTATGAACACTCAAGAGTGCATATTGCACTTGTGAAAATAAGGAAGAAAGTTTCTTCTTTGATTCCCATTACTGTAAAAGCATCAGCAAATGCATTGAAACTAATGGAAGTAATTTCAACTCTCTACTTTAATGAAATTAGATTTTCCAAACAGCTTGAGAACTATTCATTCTAAGATTCATGTATATATTATTTTTATTTCTCATGCAAAGATCACATTGTACAATTCCATTTCAATATTTCTTTCTCATATTATCAGACAAAAACTCACCAGACATGCTTCATGTGAATGCTACTGATGGCCAAAATATTCACTCATTGATACCTGCCGACATCAAGAATTGTTGTCCACTTGACCATCTTTCCATTCACTGATTGACCGTGTTACCCTATTACAGAAAAGATGTTAAAAAGTGAGAAACAATATTGAACACATCGGCCAACAAAAATACTAGTACTTTTGATGCAAGAAAGTTAGATAGACAGATATGAGGAGAGATGTAATTCAAAGTTATCACTATAAGGGACTTTCCAAGAAGGACTTTAGGATTTTGTTCATTGATAACAAAATACACCTGTCAGCATAGTTATGGTGGACACTTAAACATCATCTTTCACGTAAATTGTAACAACATGTGCTTTCAATTGGAATAAAAAAATCAGGTTGCACATCATTTCTGTTTTATTGAAAAACAAGATCTTAAAGTCCTATTTAGAAAACTCTCTATTATATATTCAACATAATCTGATTTTTTTATTGTATCCTTTTGAGGTATAACCACTTCATTGTCTTTCGTTTATCTATAAGAAGTAAAGTTCATTTACCTGAAAAGAGCACCGTTGAAGTAGACCCACTCTACACTTTTCATACTTGGTAACCAAGGGAAATCATCAGGAATCTTCTCTCTCTCTCTCTCTCTCTGTTGAACTCGGTCATAATTAGAAATTAGCAAACAAAGTTAAACAAGTATTCGCGTAATCACACATGATTAAACACATAATTAATCTTTTACTGTAAAAACGGACGCGTAGGCGTCTAGTTTGCCTCCATAATGGCGGAAAGTGGCGGGAAGCTGTGATGCCAGTATGCTTCCAGCTCGCGCATGCGCACTGATTTTTGCGTCAATAAAGTATGTAATACGATCATAAAGCTGGTACCCTTAATCACCCCGAAGAATGATAAAAGAATAAAAAAATTTGGACCACGCATTGTTTCCTGTAGTTACAGAACTACACGTTTAATTTTTTTCGATGCACATGCGCGAACTGGAAGCAATACTGGCATTACAGGCGGGAAAGGGTTCTGTGGGTTCCGTATGTCGCCGTAATGGCGCTGGTGTAGTACACACCACCCACGGCGCCAAACTGTGCCTTTGAAAAGCAAACAGTTAATTATATACGTAATTAAGAGTTGTTTTAAATTCGTTAATCTCGTCAAAATTAAAATTCAAAAATAAAAAATATTTATTTCAATGTCTGTTGGGTTTTATTGGTTCGTCGATGCGAATCGCCATGTTCAATATTTTCTCTCTTAGTAAAGATTTTTAGTAATAAGTAGAGAGTGAATAAATTTTATTTATAAGGGTGCAAAGTCGTGTAACGTGACTGTATCACCTAATATACCTTACTTAATCTAGTCTTACATTTGTTTCTTCTTTATACTTATTTAATTCTTACTTTACATTACTTTGTATTTGCGCATGCTTGCATAATTCTGATCCTCCTATTATAGCTCGGTACCTCGGGATTGCTAAACCCGTACTGTAGCTACGATTTAACATAACTACAGCCCCTGAGGGCTAATAAGAAAATGAATACGGTATAAAAATAGAAAGAAGCTACTTTAAATCATAACTAGATCATCCCAATCAACTTTTACATTTTACATTCTAAACCTCCAATTTGTGTTCATTTTTGTTCAGATTCCAATGATTGGTACATGGTTAATTACTGGAATTTTTATCTCGGTAGAATAGTAGAATAGCTTTCACGTTTAATTACGATGAGACGAGAGAGATTCGACTTTGTTCGACGTTGAGAAATGTTGGACGATGACGTTCGTCGTAAAGATTTGCGCCCCTTTGTAACGAAACCGTTGTAATTGGCAGATGTCGATTAACCGAAGAGGATACTCCTCGGGCTAATTAGCCGTCACCAAAAATACCTCTTCTTCCAGTAATATCGATTTCCGTAGAACATCCCATATATGTATAATATAGATACGAGTACATAAAGTAGGTGACTACCTACTCTTGCCTACTATCTATTACTTTAGAATCCTCCTATTAAACGCAGAATCCTTCTGAACTTCTCGCATGCACAATTGCCTGCCAAGAGGGTAGATACATAACTGCTGATACTTTCTATTCGAGTGTGCATCGAGATTGATGTGTTACATTTGGATGCATCGTTGTGACCGAATATTTTACGGTGTCCAAGGAATAATAACGATTCGGCCTTTGGCAATTATAAATCTTGGTATAATAACGATTCAGATATCAGAAATTAAACTAGATATTCCGTTACATTCTGGCCAAAGGAATTACAAATTATGCAGAAACTCATGAATCTATACCGATGACGCGTACGAAAAGGGAGGTAGGGAAATGGTGCCAAAATAAAATTAGAGAACGTTTAGATTCGTTGGATAAGCTGTTAATTGGAAAGGTTCCCTGGTGCCAGAAAAATGACCAGACGATATATAAACGAGTTTTTGGAATAGAATGTAGAAGAGATCGAACAGGGATAAATACTTGTAATCCTTAATAATAATTCACAAACGAAACTTATATTTCCAAGAAAATTTAAACAGTATTTGTAGATAATTAAAACGAACAAACGTCTGAATGATACGGCGATGCAAATAGCATAAATAAGGTTCCTTAAAGTGTCGCCAGAACGATGCATCCTAAACGCCATAATCATGTTTCTCTTTTAACGGATTTTGACTCTCTTTGCAGTCGACCATCTATAGCAGTAGTCTGTTTAATGATCCCGTCTGTGACCGTTAAATCTTGATTATCATGTACTGTGGACCTATGAGGTGCTCTATTGTAAAAAAAAACTTTTCAAATTGACGCGTCCTTCGAAGAGGGTAAGTTTCGTCTTCTTGCGAAGTCAATATTCTAGTGTTTATTTACGGTGTATCGTAGCGTATTGTGTGTGCTCTGTACATATCGCCCCGTTATGGTACTTACCCTCTTTCGGATACGTCAGAACTTCGAGCCTAGAGTTTTTTTTGACAAACCTTCGAGCCTGTGAGTTCTACCGATAGACCAGAGTTTCCTCTACCTAGCGTCTTCGAGGATCACGACTATAGTTGCTTGCTACAGTAAAAGATCGTTGCTTGCGTACAGACGAATTTCATCGTAGAGATCGCGATCGAAGGGCAATATAGATCGTACATAGATCATTGGCGAGGCGTAGATGTAATTCGTTCAGCGAAACGGTTAGATGAAATTGGGAGGGACTAAGAAAACGCGAGGAAGACGACTTGGACGGTCTTGGACTAGTCGTTCGTTTGCTTTTAGACTCGCGTGTTTTCTTCGAGTCATCTTCAGGATCAAACCTGAAACAGTAAAATTATTACAACTATCTTTTTACCCAATCATTTCAATTCATGAGTGCCAAATACAAAGATTTCTTCGTGCGAATTTGAAATGTAAATAAAAAAGCTCCTACTTTTCCCCTAACAATCACTCAGCAAGAATCGCTGCATACTAAAAGATTAGTCCCGTTTCTTTACACGGGACCCCCGTGAAGAAGAAGACTCGAGACAAACGAGTCGAAACGCGAACATCTCGCTTCCCCGAGACAGTTCAGATTGTTTTTCCTCGTATTTATACATGACGACCGCGTCGAAGGCGATGCAACGCTTCGCGATTGTCGAAGCAAAGTCGGGGCAATATTTTCTTTCATTTTTTTTTTTCTGTTCGTTTTCATTTCCTCCGGTTAGTAGCGATGAAAAAATGTTAGCATAGTGCGTGAATTTCGACGAGTCGCGGCGGCCAGCAATGGACGCCCGCGCTCTCGGATACGTTTACATTATCGCACGGAGTTCTGAAGTAGTTACGTTCAAAGGGACCAGTTCGCATTTTAAAGGAATGCAACTCGGTCGATTGACTCGGTTTACACGGTAAGGTACATCCATTGATCGAGTTCACCGGAAATGAATAACAAGTCGTGCACGTAACCTTCGTCGAGTATCGCCTCCTCATTAACGGGTCCTCGTTACACTCGGCTCGCGTTATATCATTTGTCGGTGAACCCGATCGCCGGAGTGTTCGTACACCTTTGGAGTTTCGAGTTTTCAAGCACTTCTAGAATTAGGTAATTGCATGCGCGTGCACATACAGTGGCGGTTTGATACGCGATACTTGAGGGGTTACATATTCTTGCATGCCAATTGTAAGAAGAAAAGTGTAAGAAGAACACCGTCGGCATGCTTTGTCGCTGAAGGGGGAAGAAATGGTTGCTGTTATCGTTATCCGTAGCCATATTTTGCGCGCGGAGCACAATCACGTTTCACTGAATGGAGTATCAACACCGGGAAAAATTCACGGGAACGAGAGAAAAGTAAAAAGCAAAGGGACTTTTGAAATTGATCACAGTGAAAATTTGTAATTTGTTTTCGATATCGATTCATTTCTTGTCTTATTTCTTATTAGTAACCTCGACATCGTGTATCTTAAATTTGTTTAAATATCTTTGTTGAATTGGGATGCATAACGGTCAATTTATTGAAATCTATCGATTCCAATTGAAGGATATATCAAGACCATATTAAGCTACAAAAGATATTAATGATCTTAACAAAAATATATTATATTCATTATCGAACGTTAAATGTTTAAAAGAAAGACATTATCCTGTTTTCGACCAAATGTTTGTAATCATCTTTAAAACCTTCGAAACAGAACGACCCACGGTAAAAAGTAAAAAAACCTTGTAAATTATATACTGAGGAACTTTCAAACGAAACGAGTTTAAAACGAAACTAATCAAATTACACGTGATGATTACACGTGATGATTATACGTGAAGATTATACACAGAGCGAGCTTATTTAGTGCATTGTACACGATGATTAACGTCACGTACACGCTAGTCTAAGAATGAGGACTATGTAAAAATTTCTGAAGAATTTGATACTCGGGAAGTTTCATCATAAAACATAATACCCCAGGGGGTTATACGCCATTGACGTTGCGGAGGATCCTCTTTCCTACATGCGAGGGGGATGTGGCGAGAAATTATAAAGTGCAGGAATTATTAAACGGGAGAACAAATTAGATCAAGTTTTGAATGAAATTAAAGCGACGAGGGTACACGGTGTTTGAGAGGGACTGAAATTATAACGTAACAGAATTTGAACCCTTTAACGATACGGTCGTGATCCATAGCACCGTTTTCATTTCTTATTTTATGTCTCGGCTCATCCAACGAAACGAACATTTTTTTTTCTCGCTCGGCGATTCTTCATTATATAATTTACATATTTCTCTTCTCTTTAATGTGCCACAAGACGAAGACGAAGAATGAAGATGAGGAATGAAGATAAAGATGACCACAAATGGTTGGTCGAAAATGTTAGCGAATAGTAAATGATTTTTCACGACGTAAGTGTTCACCTTTATCTCTAAATTTTGTCCATATCATTGCAATTTTTTACCATTCTACGGTATCTTAGAAGTTTATCACACTTAGAGAGTCTCGCATAGTTGACAGAAAAGTTGCTATACCAAATATAAATGACATTTAAAATCGAAGCACATCAATTCTGACGCATACAGTACGCTACACTGACCACAGAACTATTCCTTTAGGGTACACATAAATACAGCTTCGCAAGACAAATATTACTAAGTCAAAGAAGGAGGAACTGGCAGAAAATCCCGAGTACACTTTTTTTTTCCAAGAGATCGAATCGATGTAAATCCTTAACGAAAAGCTAAAGTTACTATAATATTTGATCTTTCTGAATTCAGAAATTCTTGATTTATCGGGGCATAAGTTTCTCAGCGAAGGAAGAAGTCCCTTTACTGTTCGACTATCCTCTGTGCTAAGGGAAGGGGTATCAGACGAAACGTTTTACGATTTCTACTTCGTGACGAATTCACGACCGCCACTGTAACATTTTCTAACCGTGACAAAAGAGCCTGCTCAGAACGATAGCGGTTTCTTCGTGCTTAAACTTTATTCCGGCTTTTCGTGTCATGTCGAAGCGCTGTCGCGCCAAAGCACGCGATACTTTAGCAAGAAAATCTTTGTCGCCAGGGTCACGAACAGGATCACGGCGCGGAAGTCGCGGGAGCAGCGGGAATGCGTCAGCGGTTTCGACGAAATCAAACAAGTCGCCACCTAACCAGCCGAACACCATGACGGAAACCGTGTTGGACAACGTCACCGTGGAAATTCTCGATGCCAAGGCGTAGATCCGCGCGAGAGAGTCCTCCTCGGCTCCTTCGACGCCATCTTTAACGACCGTCGAGGGACGCTCGAGGACGTAGATCGTCTGGATCGTCCACGAGGCAATTTAAAAAGTCTCTTAACAACGTACAAATTCCAATCTCCGTATTCCTTTCCCTCTGTTCTTTCCACAGTGAAATTCCTAGCAATTTCGTCCCACGTCGATATCAATTTCTCGACATTTATCGCGGCGACGAGGACGTTGCCAATCACCGTATTCGATAGGCGTTTCGTATCGCGTCTGTTTTCGAAACGATGTGCGCCGAGTTACTTTTATATTCGGACACTTTACAATTTTTAGTTTGTCGCTATAAAACTTCTCTGTTCTAGGATAAAGTAATCAAGGTATATTAAAGCATTAACAAGTCCAATATTCGCGTTATCACAATATTTTAATAACTTTATAAAATAATAGTGCGTGTACCGACTGTCTGCTATCTAAAATCAAAGATGGTATTGGCAGATGCTAGGCTTAGTTTCAGAAGATGTTTTAGCAGCTAGTTTATGGTATCGTAAGATTCCCTACTTGCGCTCGAGCGTATACCACTTATGAATCTTTTTATGAGGGAGAAAAATTTGTTAATAACATCGTTAAAATTATATGTAAAATAGTCCCGGTAAACAATTTCGTGTAACTATGATCGATTAAACATATTTTTATAACTATCAGGAAGTAACGATCCTTAAATGAGTGTTATTTAAAAATGACATTGGTACCTATATTATGTTGATACAATATGTACCTTAATTACTTTATTAATTATTATAAAGGAAGTTATGTAAGCAAGAAAGTGAAAATTGCGAGGTGTCCTGATATTAAAGTTACTCGCTGTACCTACGCCTAACGAAACGACAAGTTTCCTGGCAACGATTTCATTTTTGGAGAATCGAAGGACGCGACGTTACAACCGAGATAATCATTATTTACCGAGATAATCATTATTAAGTTTCGCGTTCGAGTAAAGCGGAGAAAATTGGACAAGGTTCAAATTAACACGTTGATTGCTAGACTGATATACGTGGAAACTTCTACAAAGCTAAAATTTCATTCTGAAACAATTGAAAACTACACGATTTATTACTTGTCGTAGTATTTATTCTTCCAACTGCATCGAAATTCACGAATTCTATCTAAATATTTTGTTTGAACTCACTTTCAGAACTGACTTTCTAAATTTCTTAGCGAAAAGCTCTATCATCGCATATATAGATCATGTGGCACTCAACGAGTTAATTGAAACTTCTTCTTCTTAAAAAAAAAAGAAAAGAAGAAGAAGAAGAAGAGAGCACTCGAAGACGTGAATAAAAAATATTAGTGTCGTCTTTACGTTTGATTCGAGAAAAGAAGACACGCTCGAGCGTGTGATTTTGATAAATTGCTACCGCGAGCTACACGACGAAACATAACGACGTTAATCGCAACAAATCTAGATGAATATATTCGCGCGAAAATAATCGGAGTAATTTTGCACAAAAAAACGAAACAAAGAAACGCGTTCAATTGCGTCGACGAGCTGTAGAATTTAATCGAGAATCTCAAATGTAATCCTGCAGTTAATTCTCGTAGATCGTTTCGGATTCCGCTGCATCCAAACAAAAACGAATAGAAAAGAAGAAAAAAAAAAGACAGAGAAAGAAAAACGTAATCTTTTTTTACGACAAAAAAAAGTATATTATACATGCTTAGTCTTACGAATCATCGATCACTGCGAAGCACAACCTCTGCGTCTTTGAACTTGTTCGTTTGATATCGACTCGAAGACACGAACTTCGTCCCTCCATTGTTGTTTCGCATCGTTTGCAATCTCGTTTCGGACGAAACGGTAGTAGCGTGCGTTTCGAACTAATTGTCACTTCGTAAACATTCATCGCTTCGATGTGGTAAACGATGTGGTAAAACGATCCATAGGGTAACTGGCTCGTTTAACCCTTGACGGTCCGAGTACGGTATATGAAACAATAATTACAATTAGAACAAAGAATTAGGATGTGTGAGTGTTTTTGTTTTACTCGCGATCGATGTAGAGTGATTTATAAACTAGGAATCGTTACGAATTTCGTACGCTCTCTCCTCGTAAGTTTTCGCTATTAATAACGAACGAGGGCATTTTATGATTAATCCAATCAACGTAATTTCCATTCGTGAGAAAAGTCGGTGTCGGCAGTCTACCAACGCGTTAAAAACTTGAACCGTCGAGGGTTAACCTTTTCACTGCTGAATCAGCGAAAGGAGCCTGTGTGTCGAATTTATTTCATCGTCTACTTTTTAATCATTGCAAACATGTATGAAAATCGAAGAAGTAGAAAATCATGCGAAACTGTCCACGAGTAAGTATTCTCGAATTAAATACTCGATATTGAGAAGATTAGGTAGGCGCACAATCATTTCTTAAGAAGATTTGAAATCTCGTCGGAGAAATCTTACCACTGAAAGAACACGTTTCGGATCTTCTTGAGAAATGACTACACAGTAACCAAAATAAGCCAATTGCTATCCGGTGATAATCGTGGTGGCTAATTCTATACTTACTCCTAATTCGTATTTTGTAATCGATAGTGAGAATCGATACTCCGAGTCCAGAATCGCTAGGACGAAATGGCGGTGGATCCTCCATCGATCTATGGTATCGATCAGAGCATCCAGGAAGATGATCTTTATCGCGTTCTGTCTTTTACCTCTAACGTCGCGTCGAATCTCACGATTTCTAAACGACAGCTTCTTTAAAAGGGTGGATCGAAACGGGCGGTTGGATAGAGCTAAAAGATGGCAATCGTGTATTAGGCGAAGGGTTATCGTAGAAAGATTTTTAAAGAAATCGTCAGCTGGTCTGATATCGTGGCGCGAATCGTTAAGACGCGAAGAAAGGGCAATACGATATAATCATCGCGAGGGAACCGCCCGAAGAGGCCAGTGCTCGCGGATCCTCTTCTAAAAAGGTCGATTCAAAGGATCGACGAGAAAGAACCAACCGTTCTCGCCGTCGAAAAACTGCTTTCACGAGAAGCCAACACGAAAGGGACCAGACGAAAGTGTTTGAAACCGACATCCTGGGAGTAACACGGCGACCAATCGCCGTCGCGTCGTAATCACTGATTACTAATCAGAGGTGGGCGGAACTAGTCCAACATCCGCAGAGATCCTTAGTTTCCTTCGTTCAAAATTGTCGTTCGAACTACGTGAAATGAAACATTTCGCATCGGACGAACGTTGCGAATACACAGTGGTTTTTATTCGAGCGAACTTTTGCCCATCTCTGCTGGTACTTAAGCACCGTCGTAGCTCTATCTGTTTCACGATAACACAACTAATCCCGCATGAATTAGGCAACGAGATAGTTGTACTGTACACTCGACTCGTTTCTCATTCCTAGGATTCGTTTCCGTCTACCGTATCGTTCGGTCTATATCAGAGGACCCGAAGAGATCGCTCCTACGTGAAATTCGGTTTCGAACTTTGAAAATGATTATTTCGGTGTTGGACGGTAACTGAGACTTCCGAGTGTAACCGTGTTTGAGCGAGATACTCGGACGATTCGTATTGCAGATAACTCGAGCAACGGATACACCCAGAAGCCTTAGTTGGTATCCAACCATGAAGATCCGAACCGTAAAAGCCTCGAATATCTTATCGGTAAAAAGTTCGTAAAGGAGACTCTCCCGGGGACAATTTTTGTAGCTTTCAAGCAGCAATTGCTATAGGGGAATTACTTTCTTCGAAGATCGCTCGATACCTGTTATTATTCTGTACCGTTCGACGGAAAATTCATGCTCGCCGAGTAGACGTAGTATTGGGAAAAGCGAAATCTGCTTGAGGCTAGGCAGGGGTCTGTTGGATGTCGACGTGTGAATTATTCCCGAAGAAGGTGAATGGAGTCGCCTCGGGAGATTTCAACGTAGATGGAGAGCGCGACCAAACGCGTATCGAACGCGTACTGGCTACCTAATTAATCGCACAAGATCTCGTTCTCGATAGCTTACGTCGATCTACGCATGCTCATACACACGTACATACATAAACACAGATCGCACGCGCGCGCGTGTACACGTAGAAATATCATTTCGTCGAGTCCAAGCGAATAATGAAGATCATCGATAGTCCGGTACAATTGTATCTCAGCAATTTAGTGCCTGCGCTCTCGCGTGTATAGTGTTCGCGCGAAGAAATGAGATTAATTAAATACAAAATATATAGATACGTATATAAATATCAGTATAAGAAAAAAAATAAGTACATACATACATATATATATATATACATGCATATATGTGTATATACATATATACATATAAATATATATAAAACTAGGCTTGGCACTATTTGCACTATTTGTAGACTACTTTTTCGAATGCCTAGCGACTGTATCCACTCTGTGATCTATGTGCAACGTACAGCTACGACAGATTCTTCTCGCTACCGTCATCGTTACTATTCTTAACATTTACCGAGGATAATTATCTTAGCGTTAAACTAACGTGTAAGCGACTCGCTTAGCTGTTGTCGTCCCGCACCTAATTCTCCCTCTCCTCGCACAAAACGATCCACTTGTACAGCACTGGTAGCGTTTAGACCAGAAAACTTAGGAGCAGTATCTTCTCGACGATCGCCTCTGTGCGACCAGAGACGAGGGAAAATTCGTATTCGAACGCGTAAAGCTAATCGAATAACGAATAAAAGATGAACGGCTTTTCGTTCGTGTCACTGGAACGAAAGTTTACGGTACGTCATATATTCCGCTATTATAGAACTAAATATTTCACGACGAATAGAGAAGCCATTCGACTAACGAATAAAAGATCAACGACTGTTCATTCGTGTAACGAAAAATTACGGTATGTCGTAGTTTCTATTGTAGAAGTAACGTTCTGGAACGAAATATTCCACGACGAACAAAAATATTTGTTCGAGTAAGGGCCACGAATGAATTGCTGGAGGTTGCTTTTATTCGTGTCGTACGATTGAAACCTCGCCCGTCTCTGGATGGGTGAAATTTGCGGCGGATCGAAGAATGGATGAAGTCGAAGAGAAGGATAGAAAAATAAATAGAAATGATTTAGAGAAACGCAGATGCGATCGAGCAGGAGGTCGAATATTCAATTAACGAGGTTTCGAAGACGAGGAGGGATCGGTCTTGATCCGCGAACGAAATTCGGGGAAGGTTTCCGTTTCCGGATAGAACGTTTCCTCTCGCGATGATCCACGTTGTCAAGTCCATTGGAAACAATCTTCGATATAATTATACACGGCTATGGAAAGTAATCGTCCGCTTAAGACACTAGAGTTTAACGTTAATCGTTAGAGTATGCGTATACATTTATACACACATATATATATATACATAGAATATATTATTAAGATGCTTCGAGTCGTTAGTTTCCCTCCGCCCTTGTGATAGAAAACACACACAAAAAAAAAAATTATATTAACAAAGAAACACAAGCAGGGTGCCTCGTCTTTATCACTCAAAGACACTCGCTCACTTTTGTACGTCTCTATTCTAATTGCGTGGAAGGAAAAACAAAAATCTGGTCCTCGCGTTCCGATACGAGCGTCACCTACGCGTGGAGGCCAAACCACCTCCACGATTAATCGATAATCAATCCGAAGGAGAACATTGACAATTGTAAATCTCGTTTCCTTTTTCCTGCTAGATCCCCTTTCGCGTTCTTTCCTTGCTAACGCGCACGGAGAGTCACTCGAACCGGGCGAGAGTCGCTTCGGCTCGTTTTATACTTCAGCGCGGGAGGTACAACGATTCCACGGGTTGGAATTCACGTTCCTCCGGAACCGCACGAAACCGTACGTTAATCTGCAAGCGACCTTTGAAGAGGGACTTTGCAAACTTCGCATCAGGTTTAGAGATACGAGAGAACCACGAACACGAGAGTCGGAGGACTCTTCGGTGCCATCGATCACCCAACGACGAATCCGTAACTGTTGAACCTCGAGATCGTTTAACCCTTTGCGAACGATCGACTCGTACATACACCCGTAGACGTCTGTTTGCGTGTATACGTGTAACCCAACGCGCGCGTCTTGCCCCGAAATGACCGTCCGCGAAGGGTTGAGATGCCTCTTGTAACCGGTGCCGATCGGAGAATCGACAAGATCCACGAAGATCGAGCCACCGTGAATCCGCGACGCCTTGCGAAAACGCGAACGAACGATACGGTAATTCAAATATGGGGAAGTGTTTGGATTATCCTCTCGTTCCCGTGCGAAATGGATACATATTTTTTTCCGCAGGAGCCCTCCGTAACGATACAAGATAAATATATATATATATATATAATGATAATTAAATAAATATACGTGTATGTATAAATCGTATAAAGGCAAACACACCGTGACCACTTAAATCGCAATACTTTTGACATCTGAAAAGATATCAACTATCGCCCACGATGGAACGATTCCTCGAAACCGGAAGACGCAACACAAACGTCACAAAATCAAAATTACGCGATACCTTGTCGACGCAGTCCCCCCACCCCCCGGCCGACCTCCCCCCACCAATTGGTGGTTCAGAAACGAAGATCGGAGGACGGTGCCTCTGTGGATCATCCTAAACGAAAATGATCTTTCATTGTCCTTACGAGTTTCTTTTTCTAATTCTTCTCTTGCTAGAATTTCACGTCACAAAATACACTCACTCGAATACACTTTGAATATCCAGCACCCGATATCGTCTAGTTGAATTTAATTGAATTAACGCGACCAGCGATCGTTCGCGATCGTTACCCTTAAGCTCAAGTATCCGTTTCCTGTTACACGCAGATATTAACGAGTTATTGTAATCACCTTGCCAGTGCTTGCTTTATCAAGGGACTACATAGCCGTGTGCGCACGTCGAAATGCTTTAGTAGAATTCGAAGGACAAGATTAGTAGACGATAGTTTCTCGTCCAATCGTACACCTTTTTGCGCTTTATTATTTATCGAAGTTGTTCGCGAGGCACGTATCCTTTTGTCGTCCTATCGATGAAAATGTATCGAGATCGGAAAGTCTGGACCGCAAAGGGATGTACGGATCCCAGGTTGATCCGTCTCGCAAGCACGACCACTTGATCGTAGACGATTCGCGTGAAATATTGTGATTCGATTTAACAATTAGTCTAAATAAAACAGATTACTATATACACGTATGAAAATATGCGTATGTATACATAATATACACAGAGATGTAAACAAGGTAAATTCGTGAAACCGTAGACCGCTTCGATTCTGAAGAATCGCGTTAAGGTAAGATTAAGCTCTCTATAATTGCGCGCTGCGTTCGATAACTTTTAAGAATATCTCTGATACGATCTTTAGGCAGCAACTTTGCGAATCTACGGAGACGTACTTTTCAAAAGATTACGAGTTAACCGTACGGGGCAGCATTTTAGACGAACTCGCGCGAGGATAACGTAATAGCGAATAGCGATCTCCTAGATATGGCGTGGATGGGTGCGGGTAAAAACGTATGCGAGTCCTCTAATTTTTTCAATTTTCAAATATTTTATAATGTCCTGGTATGTAACGAAAGTGGATAATATCGTTGGATTTTTGGCAATATACTACCCACACTATTTTACTAGCGGCTTAGTCTACCTTGTAACCTTTATATTATACATTTCATATTATAGCTTGTAACAGATAATTCATAATCTATTACGATTGTATTTGAAACTTAATTATATTCTGACTCTTCGAATTCATTTTAATAAAAACTTAATACACTATACGAACTTGTCTCTTTGTTACCACCTCACAGACCTGGACATGCTTCGTTTCAGATGGAAATAAGAAAACACGAATCAAAAAGTGCCTATATCTACCACTTCATTCTTTCTTCGGAGCGGGTAAGAAATAACCAGAAAAATAGTCGCGTAATCGTTAGTTTCTCTCTTCTTCTTTTTTTTTTCTTTTTTTTTTATACAAACAATATTCAGAATTTTGTACGAAGGATGAATAGATATAAACAACACTCTAAATGTAGAATACTCTTAAAGATAGCAGTTTTTTAAATATTTACAAGTCGGTACATACTGTACATGATTAGATATACCTTCATTTGTAAGAATTTTTCGCTCTCCAATCGAGAAATTCGTCAAACTCGGCTTCGTCTCCGCTGGAGACATCTTCATCGGTATTTTTCTGCTTCCTATCGGTAGCTTGAACTTGTTCTTTACGTTTGACAAGATCCATTACTCTATTAAAATAATGTTGTGTTTAAATAATTCACTTTTACCATTTTACCATTTTTTTACCATATTACAAGCATTTTTTCAAATAGCTCAAAAGTTAATCTTATTTTACCTAGACCAATGTCGTAATTGTTCCTCTATTTCGCCTAATTGTCTTTCTGTTGTTGCTTCTTCTTGATCATCTGCAATTATTTGGGCAGATTGCGCTGTCTCCTCTTTAATTTCTTTTTGAAATTTTTCCCATTCTTCTTCTATGGGATTCTTATACTCGACATTACGAACCTACAATCCCCATAAAAACCATGTAATTTTACACCTATTTAATACATACTGTTTTTATACACTATCCTTACTTTAGCATCCAGAACTGGATCATCAAAAAAGCCTTCTGGAAGAGTCGTTTGACTTGTATCTTTGTTTCTATCTTTTTCTCTTTCTTCTTCAATTTCTACATTTTTCAGTTCTTTATCATTTGCAAGTTCATTGCCATTCTCTGACTTTTGCATTATCACAGAAGTGTTGGATGGCACAGTACCATTAGACTTCTTAATATTATTATCAAAGAAATCTGATGGTAAGTTTGATGCTGCTTGTGATGAAGAAGTTTTTAATATACCCTTTATTTTCTTATTTGACGAGGATTCTTGAGATGGAGATGTAGGCCTTTTAAATGTGTGAGTAGCAATCTTTGGAATATCTGTTTCTAGTTTTGTCTTTTTTGCCAATGCAATATTTTCTTTGTGAGTCTTTGAATTCAAATGAACTGGCCAAACTACTTCATTGCGTACAGTAATTTTACACAGAACACACATAAGCTGCCCTACATCTGTATACGTGTTTACCATGGTTAAGGTTTTCAATATTTTAAAAATTTGAATGATGCTTACAAAATATTATATGTCACATACATTTAGTTTACAAAGGCATGAAATTGTTTTCATCTCATTGTTTTCTTCGAAAAAAAATTATAGAAACGCGTAAAGTATACGTAAATTATATGATACTTTAATCGAATTATTAAATGTGCGACGAATATTTGATTGTAATGTGAAGGAAGTGAAACACTAACCTTAAACACAAAATATATCAAAATATATTGGAAAACGTTTTAAAAAGGATATCTTGCTAACGGTGATTCAATTTTCTTGACAACGCCCAGTTTCTTCTTGTGTTCACTCATAGCTTTACGCAAATCATCTTGCGTTAATTTTCTTTTTAACGACATTTTAGGACACAAATTACGCTCAAACTACAAACGCGATTTTTATCTTTCAGGTTATGTTTTGATGCACCGTCGTCAGCTCAGCAATGATACCGTAAATCCCCTCCACCTGTATTATTCAGTACCAGTCAATATGGCACGTCAGCAACAAACCGATGTGGATGAGCTTTTCGACGTGAAAAACAACTTTTTTATTGGCAATTATCAACAATGCATCAAAGAAGCCCAAAAGATCAAAGTTTGTTCTTGAGAATATTTTTTATTAACATTACGTTTGTACTTATAATCTTTACGTTAACCTTTTGTAGATTACTATATTGAGTTAATCTTTTGCTTTCCATCATTGCTTTCACTTCAATTTTTCGATATCGATTCTTATTAATTTTATATTTTCTCTTGTATTTACAGCCTTCTTCATCAGAGGTAGCGATCGAGCGAGATGCCTTCCTCTATCGTGCATACATAGCGCAGCGAAAATTTCGTGTTGTGTTAGATGAAATTAATAGTTCATCACCATCAGAACTACAACCGCTTAAAATGTTAGCTGATTACTTTGCGAATCCTGATCGTAGAGAAGTGCTACTTGCAGATTTGCAACAGGCAACAAATCAAATCAATTATGACAATCACAACCTCCTGATTGCTGCTGCAACTATTTACTACCACGAGAATAATTTAGATGCAGCACTGACAGTACTTCGTGATGCAGAACATTTAGAATGCCTCTCCCTAAAATTAACAATCTACTTGAAAATGCATCGTGTAGATCTTGCAAAGAAAGTATTGAAAACCATGCAAGAAAAAGACGACGATGCAATTTTAACCCAGTTGGCCCAAGCATGGCTGAACACAAGTACCGGTGCTGACAAGTTGCAAGATGCCTACTATATTCTTCAAGTATTTAATATTTTTTATACTATAAAATTTATGTATCCTCGAAAGTCTTAATGTTACAATATTTTATTATTTTAGGAAATGATAGATAAATATGCAAGTACAAGCATGATGTTAAATGGACAAGCTACTTGCTTCATTGGGCAAGCTAAATACGAAGAAGCAGAAACAGTTCTGCAGGAATCACTGGAGAAGGACAGTAATAATCCAGTTACTTTGATCAACATGGTTGTCCTTTCTCAACATTCAGGAAAGCCACCAGAAGTTACCAATCGTTATTTGAGCCAATTAAAAGAGTCACACGCGGAACATCCTTTTGTTAAAGAATATTCACAAAAGGCTACTGAATTTCAAAGGCTTGCAAAGCAGTATACTGTGTGCACCTAAATGAATTACTTTGTATCATAACATTTTATGGTCCACATTAAATAGAAGGATTAATACTAATGTAATAATGTGGGCTACAAGTATAAAACACTCTACTTGATCATGGAATTTTGTATGAAAAGAAAACATTTCAATTAATAAACAGAGGAACATTGATGTAGAAATGTGTACAGTCTCAATAAAATACTTTTAACAATTTCGTATGCATTCCTTACACTACCATGCATATACAGTACAGATGTACTTGTTATTAAATAAAATCATAGTCAGAATCGTACAAGGCATATTGTAGAAAATGTTGAGACAGTAAAATTAAAGATCAGGAATGTTGATAAATAACTAACTAGCTCATAGTTTTCTAATATTTTCTACAATACACCATGTACGATTGTACGTAAAGTAAGTAAAATAAAAACAAAATTTGCTCGTATTGTACTTTCTTTTTTAACAATATAATTCGCCAATTGTTTAATCATCGAGGCGATAGGCAAATTTTCTCATGGCTCCTTCGGTAAGTTCCTAATTTTCTTCGTGTCTCGCCATCTAACGTCGCGGTACGTAAATATTTAGTGTCAAGCCGAGAAACGTCTATTACGTCGAGGAATTCGAAAATTTAAACGGGCAAGTTTCGTAGTTAGTCGGAATGCGTTAAAAGTGACAAGATCCACGCGCGAATCCCAAGGACGTGTTTTGTCGTGAAAATAATACCAGTAATCAAGGATTGCGAGAAACTTTATACTGGATTTCGGCGGGAGTACGACTGCGTTCAGCACATTTTACAAACATACATCGTTCACGTCGTAATTATTCAAGAGCGCTGTAGGAACCAGCGGGGACAGGATCCCAGCTTCTCCTTTGGGAAGATATCACGGTTAGATCGAACGTGGATCCTCGCAACATGGCGACACGAAATAGGTACATGATCACTTGCCACTAAGAGTTGCTTGTAGCAACAATGTGCTCGGTGTTAGCTTCTTTCATCGACACATTTTGCTTTCTATTATTTGTTCTTGTTCACATCGTGCACAGAGTTCGTACGATTTTCGAATTCTCTACGTCCACTGTCCTCGACGTTATCTGTGCGACAGGTAGACTTTTTTTCATCCAGAGTACATTTTGAACGTAACCGACCGTTGTTTCCGTGTATATTTATTGCCGTGATCGTGTCCTGTGAGCAATAAGTTAGAAATAATCGTCTAATTATACAGTGCTGCGTTATTTGTGTAACGTAACCTAACACGCACAGAATTATTCAATTATCATTTTCCAGGAATGTGCTACACGAATTATAAAACTGTCCATTACAGAGAGTTTTAGAAACACAAATGTTTGGTATCACGAGAGCAACTCCTGAATAAGAGTACCATTCGCCATTGGGACTGCACGACAATAAGCAAGATATAACCAAGAAAACACGTCCTTACGTATTGGAAGTAAAATAACGTTACAAGGGAATGAGATGCATTGAAAAAGGAGATACATGGTTCATATTTAGTTCTCACGAAACTGTTATCAATTTATACATTATTTATTTAGTAATTAATTAGTGATATATATTTAATCAATTATAGTCTTCCCTGTTATTTGTTAATATTCACAAAGAAAGAAACAGGGAAAGTACGTTTGAGTATTCTAATGATAGTTGCAGAATTGTCTGTGAATTAATTTTATTTTATACTTGGATGTAGCATAAATCAATGTAAATAATATTCGGTATATCGATATGTTGTTATATGCATAGTAATTAGTAGCGTAGTCAGAGGATATAAAGTTTCTTACAGATTTAAGTAGTAAATTTTGTAGCATTCTATACATTTATTTTGACTATGTATCACGCTATGTATCCACCGCAAATAATGGTGCAGATAATGGGTGGCCAACAGGCAAATGGACAGAGTCCGCCGGTTCAAACACATGCAATGCACCTTCACAGTACAAATGCGTTCCATCAGAACGAATACACGAAGTATCGTCCAGATACTTGTTCACAGAATAGACATCAAATGATACAGGTATATTTTTACGTTTGTTAATTAATTACTTTTTGTAGTTCGACTACTTGTTTAGCATTGTAAGCCTTTCTCTTCTTCAGAATTCATTCTATTTCATTAATTATAGAAAGTGTTGTATTAAAGTTGAGTTGAACAAATAGTCCACATAATGTTTATGTAATTACTCGATATTATTAATATATTTTACTCATTGGAATCTTTTGGAGTAAAAACAATATTCTTGCAGACAGGATCTTATCCTTTGGAATTATTGCAACTGATGGGTGTCGAAATACCTTCTTTACGACGTATAGACTACGTGCAGTCAAATAATAGCACGCCTTCAGGAAATTGGCAAAGATGTGCAAATACCTCGACTAGTACGCCTATTATGCCATCTCCACACCATAATTTTAGGCCAAACAGCAATGGTTTGGTAAAAAAATCGAATTGGTATAGTAAAATTGGTAAAAGAACTTCGTTTAGAGATTCGTTTGGAAACAATGAAAAATATGGTAGCGATAGCGGCTTCAGTTCTCGCTCTCCAACGCCAAATAAATATCAAATCGACAGTAGTCAAACAGAGAGTTCAGATGAACGGGACTCTATAAATTCTTCCATCGATCAAAGCATAAAGTGCGTATTTTACATTTAGAAAAAAAGCAATCATTATATAAAAACATAAGATAACGTACTTCTTCGATAATTGACATTAAGAAATTATTGTATCACAGGAAATCGCACAAAGTACATTCGAATAATGCTACAAATAATAGAATAATGCAATATGGTATAATTTCGTGCACTCCTCCACATCAGTTTTATCAGAATCAAAGGCAAGTTAACTGTTATCCCGCTACGATGTCTACATCTAGGTCTCAAGTACAAAATTATCAGAATAAAAGAAGATATCCCTCAGGTATATTTGCACTTATGTCAAACGAATCTGTTCACACATTCGTTTTAGGGAGAAATTATACTTTCAGGAAGAAATAGTCCACCTCCACAGCGTTTACAACGAAGTAAAAAATATATGGGACTGGTATCGCCAAATTATAGTTCATTCCCCAGATATGGAATCGCGCCAGATCGATTCCTTGCTAGATCACATTTAGTCGAAGTAACTCACACACCAGATGAACTACTCAATGGATCAATTTGGGATAATCTATCGAAAGACGTTTGGTCCAAGTTTATGTTAAACCAACAGACTGAAACTGTTTATAGAAACAAAATGATGCTCTGGAGATACCTTTACATTTACATTAAGGTACTCTCATTTTTTAGGTCACCAATTCAAATTGTAAATTATATTAAATAATCAGTTTCGAAACGTTTAATGTGTTTAGACTGCATTTCCAAAATACGGATTATTTTTGGTTGGATCTACGATGAATGGTTTCGGATCGGATAACAGCGATGTTGACATGTGCCTTTTGGTAAGGCATACAGAGATGGATCAAAGAAACGAAGCTGTTGGGCACTTGGAACAAATACTGAAATGTCTTAATAGATGTGGTAGGTGTCAATCTGCACGTTGAATTTATATTATAGTAGCTCAGAGTGCGATTACGTGTGATCAAATTATATTTTCATTGTAACAGGTTTTATAGAACAGCTGGAACTTATACAAGCAAAAGTACCGATTCTGAAGTTTCACGATTCCATACAAAATTTAGAAGTTGATTTAAATTGCAACAATGCTGTAGGTATTCGGAACACCCACTTGCTCTACTGTTATTCTCGAAGTAAGATTACTGTATATAGAGACAGATCGAGACAGATCACCGAACTAACTTGTTTAGTCTTGGTAATTACAAAAATAATTGGAACAAATCTCTGTTGGCTTTCAAGGAAGATGATTATACTTGAAGAAAATATACCTTCCCTTCTGCCATAAAAACTAGTGATTGACTATCACCAGAATTAAATAAGCTACTCGGTTGATCTATCTCGAGTGTCTCATCCTGTACGAAAACCAAAAAATGAAAGAAACATTCTTGATGCGAAAAAGTTCAACTGATAGAAATACTTTTACAGTTGATTGGAGAGTGAGACCACTGGTACTTGTGATCAAACTTTGGGCTCAATCTCAAAATATTAACGATGCCAAAAACATGACCATATCGAGTTATTCCTTGGTTCTTATGGTTATTCACTTTTTACAGTGTACGTGTGTTTTTTTTTTTTTTTAATTTCACGAATATTCTCGGAGTTTGTTATGATTGTCATTATTCATTTCTTACAGGTGGTGTCAATCCACCGGTTTTACCTTGTTTACATTCTCTTTACGAGGGAAAATTCACACCGCACACGGACATTCATTGCATAGATATCCAGGAAGAATTGGACATTCCAGCATCTGTGCTTCGGCCGAGAAATCAACAACCGTTGGGAGATCTACTTGTAGAATTTTTTAGATATTACGTCGTCTTCGAGTGAGTAAGAAAACGAAACATAAAGTCGTGGTTAATCTCAATGAACAGCGTCGTAATAAGCTAATAATATTTTAATCAGTTTCAATAAATACGCGATATCGGTCCGATTGGCTAATAAAATACCGATAGGGGAATGTCGAAGGGCGCGATCCTATAAAAATGATCCACATCAGTGGAAGTATCTGTGCATCGAAGGTAAGTGTCTACCTAACAGTATCTAATAAATCAATGACCTATACTTCGATATTTTTATACAATTCTTGTGACTGTATAGAGCCATTCGATCTTACCAACACAGCAAGATCGGTTTATGATCCCGATGTGTTCGCTAGGATCAAACATGTATTTGATTGTACATACCAGAATTTGAAAGAACATCACGACTTGGCCAGGATATTCGTCAAGATTAATACCGCTTCGCCCTATATCGTAACGTAACCACGGTTAACAAGCTAGTATAGAAATACTTGTTATCTAGGATAATTTTATATTCGAGAGCAGTTTATTTTTGCAATCGGCCTCTTATCAACATAAACCGAGGCAACTCGACTGATATATCCTTAACCACCGATGTATGAGACGAAAAAGTACAATGGGGTAGTCTTCTACGCTTATCTCGAGCTAACACGCTCATATCTTGTGATAATGGCCTGTGCTTCTATAGCAATGGCTCACTCGTTCCGTTCATAAGATCGAACACGTATTTTTCTCGTTTTGTTTCTGTTCTTATTTACATTTTTTATAAACGTGTAAAAGCCACTTATTACATGATTTTTTATATGGAACAAAAATGCAACTTCATAATCAAAAGAAAGAAAAAAAGAAAACGTTAAACGAGATATATAAATATATATAGAAAGAGAGAGAGAGAAATATATTCGTAAGTATTCGAAATTTTTCATTGAAACACGCGGAATACAGCGTACAAAAGGTTTTGGAAAGAACCCTAAATAAAATCAAGGGGTTCGTTAATGATAAACCTGCGCGATTGCAACGCTTTGTTTCGTACGAACATCATTGATTTACCTTATTCAAAATTTGTTCAATTTGATTTCGATGTGTACTTTTCCACAAAATTTTCTCAAACATGAAAATACGGTGCCTTATCATTGTGGGGCTGCAATACACCCGTTATTAAATATATACGTGGCCCCCTCACTTAAATACGATATATTGAAGAAGAAAAAAAGAAAAAAAAATATCTTAGTAGAATTTCAGTTCCTTTTGACAATTACTCATAGTAAATATTAATATTGTCGCCCAAGAATATTGGGAGAAGACCTATTTCAACTCAAAAATTCGAGAATCACATGTCAATGAATTTTCGTTAAAACGCCAAAAAAAAAAAAGAGGTACTTATTCTTAATTGAAACTTATAGTGACCTTAAACTTACATATAAAAAGTACTAAAAAAAAAAAAGAAAGAAAGAACGAAAAAAAATAAAAAACGTTTAAAAAATGAAACAAAAAATTATTGTTCGAAAGAAATAAGGGAAAATTAAAATAAAATTCTAATTATATGTAAATCGACGAAACATCGAGGTTTTCTCTTAAATACACGTATTTCACTTAATTTAAAGAAAAAGAGCGAAAAGAAAAGAAAAAAAGATTGAAGTAAAATTAGTTTATCAAAAACAATTCACTGCTATTTATATTTCATGGTGATTATATTTAGTTACCTATATCACGTGCCAAAGTAAAAAATTAATTTCGTCTTTCCAATGTGAAGAAGAGATTTTATAATACATGCAGCCTGCTCGATCTGTATTTCGAAAAGAAGAGCAGGTTAGATCAACAATGCATTTGAAAATTTTAAGAATAGACTGAACAATACTCGGTTACGTAGTTACATTTTGAACAATTATCGCCTAAAATAGTTATTTGCTAAAATATAAAAAAAAAAAAAGAAGTTCCTAATTTCAATAATAATCAGAAGTCTCTAGTTTGATTTCGTTTCTAGTCTCGTTTCGACTAGTCTTTCGTTTGTCATAAACACAATGTAATCTGTTAAATAATATTTAGAAAACAAAAGGCTGTGTCTACAGTATAAAAATTATTTAGTGCAATATTCTATTTTTGGGCCTGTATAAATAGGTTACAACCGAACCGTCATAATTGTAGTTCGCATAAAAAAAACTATTACTTTCTTCAATATTATTATAACCTGTGTCATCTCTAAACAGGCCCAACATATATTTTTCTAATTCATTATTTACTTATTTTTGTAACAAATGTAAAAGATCTAACAATTATGTATCTTCCTTCGCTCAAACTGGACATCTTTATTATCTTCCTCCTTCCATTTTTTGTCAATTCGATGCATATGTAACGCTAAATTTTAATATAACTGTACCAAACTTTTGTAATTTTCATTTTGCTGTTAAATAAAAAATATTTATATACGTCCAAACCTTTGATCATTAAATTAACAATGTGAATTCCGGTAGGTTAAGTTAAGTTTCCGTAGTTAAATTAAGCAATGATGAAACAACAATGCTTCCTGCAAATTAAATTTATTCGTTCCATAAGATTTCACAATGAATTTCCATATTATATTCTGCAGTTAGCGGTGCGCTGTTGGTCGGAAAGAAGAAAAGAAAACGATTTGTTTTGTAGTTGCATGATGCTGTTCATAATATTTCTTTTTCGTCATTCTCAATTTTATTCTGTGATTGATTCAATTACCGCGAGAAGCCAGCACAGACAGAAAGTAGAAAACACAGGTACCGGGGGTGTACGAGTGATAACATACAAAAAAAAAAAAAAACGAAACGAGAAAGGAAAGCGTCCGAATTAAAAATTAGTAGATAGAACGATACTTTGGTCAGTATACTAGAACGAGTAAAATACCTTGAACGCTAAATGGGATTACTCGTATCGTTACGGACAAAATGAATAACGTTCCTCGAAATTCAGACAATTTCTGTATATTTCAGAGCTGCTTCCAAAAATGTTGTTAAACGTGATTTGTGTCGTTGGTAGGTAGAATTTGGCTTCCCCAGCGGTTACTGGGGGACCACCATCGTCCTCGATGTTTCCAAAAACTCATATTACAGCGGATCATTGTTTATCGAATCTCTGTTCGTGTGTGATCGGTTCTTATCAGCCGTTTCGATCGTCACACCCTACCAAAGAGAAACACAACGTCGAATAAATTTTGTTTCTCCATTGTTGCGCTCTGTCGACCCCCAGCGGTAAATAAAATATGTACAATTATATGTACCGGTCTAACCAGAAAAAAATAGAAACTAATTAACACGATCGGAATTAAGGTTGGTAGGATTTCCTTATCGGGTCAGCGCAATGTCAACATCACGCTAAGCCTACGAGAAAGGGATTCCCCCCATTTCGTGATGATGCTTCAAGTGTCGGCCTCCGTACTGTTAGACGACAATTCTTTCGGCGACATATTCGATAAAGTCGATTGGTTGGTGTTCGTGTTGTGTCATGCTCTTCGTTGTCGCCGTGTACACGCGTTATTGTCGCATCCTTCGTCTTGATTAACGATATTACAGAGGTTGTGATCGAAAGAGGCGGTGTACGGGCCGCCAGGAACGATTCTAGGATCCCCATGGAATCTCTATAGGCATGTTCGCTTTTCCCCCCATTTTCTTTTTTTTTTTGCGACGTAATCGTTCCCATACACAGTGAGTCACAAAGTCATTTGAACGCTTACGATCAGTAGCTCTAAGTAATAACACATGTAAGTTACACTGAACGTTTTTAAAATACTGTTACAATATAACACAGGTAACGAAATTATACTTTCTTCGAAATTTGAAGACAGTCTAATAATCAAATTGAGGATTTTATGCATTTATAATGTACAATGATATATAAAATAGATACTTCAAATATATAAATCGTAAAAAATCTCTTTTCTACGCGTTTGAGGAATACAACTATATAATTATGTTTTTGGAAGATTCATTTTATATTCAAACAAATAATAAAGTTATAAATTAGATTATGTTTCTTATTGAATTTTTATGGAGATAAAGCATTATTTGTTTTTTAAATAAACAACAATAGTTGGTTTTAGAAGCATCATCATCTTTATTAGTATAAACAATGCCGACGTTTCAACGACAAATATTTTGGACCCGCTTCAGGTTAACGACGAAATGAGCTGTTGGCCTAAAGAGGATTAAAATACTTGCGAATAAAACATCATTACTGCCGTATTAATAAAAATAAGATGTTTACAATCGGTAAAGTAAGACCAACATTTCTATTATTTTAAATGCAAATAACGCTCTCTCCGAATATAAATGTACTCGGTAACACAAACGAGCATTTAAATTCGTCTTAAGTAACAAATGCATCCTCAACCTTTATAAACTTAATTTGTAACTTTATTCCTTCGAATTTCAAAATAAATCTATAACGATATATCCTTAAATAATTTAATATTTCAAACACGTAGAATACGTTTGATTTCGATGCCGTTAAATAATAACAACAAAAATTCATTATCAATCGTCACAAACGATGTACCATTAATTCTAATAAATAAATTTGTAATCGCATCATTTGATAAAATGTCTCAAATTGTTGCCGGTATAACTACGACTGCTGCTCCGTCCCATAATCGTAACAGTATTTCAAAAGCTTCGATGCATCTTACATACCTTGCTCGTTACAATCCGTGGTTGTAAGCATTCGAACACTTTCATGAGCCAGTGTCGTCTTTTGGGAAATTGGAGAGACACGTAACGTGTATCGATATGCCAATACGTTCTCCATTCTCTTTCTCTCCTGTTATCTTTATTGCCGGCTGTGGATCTTTCCGTCTCATAAGTCACGAATGTCGATGCCACTGGCCCTTGATTTCCTTCGTCGTAGAGAGAGATTCGTGCAGTTGTGCGTTACAGATACTACGTTGGCACACTTGTCGAAATTTGGTCCAGTCACGAAGCGTTACACGTCCCGTATCTTCTCTTTGTTTTTTTTTTTGTTTACTATTATTATTACCATCGTCTTTTTTTTTTGTGTTTTTCGTAGTTTTGACATTTTTTTTTTTTGTGTTTGTTTGTTGTAATTATAGCGTCACTCGATCCCCGCGATAAAACGGTCCGTTCACGATAAGCGCGTGTCACGGTGAGTTGGTGGTGTGATTGTGTGTCGTCTCCCAGTCTTACCCATTTTTCCATTGGGCGTGTCGCCGCACACTCTGTTATCATCCAGCGGTGTTGCCATTTGTTCCTTCCCGTCTGAAACGTATTTTGTCATTATTTTTTCCTTTTTTTTTTTCCTTTATTGTTTGTTCGAGTTGACGGTTATTTGGCGACGAACTCCCTCTGTTATTGCTTTTTATTTCGTTTGTTTTCTTGCTTGCTTTAAAACCCTCTTTAACGCCGACGACTGCGTGCATAAATACCGTACTCGATCGCCTCGAGCCGTTTTACCGTTTAGCGCAGTTAGTGATTTGTGGTTTGTTGGTCGAAGAAGAATTGGTCGAACGAGCCTTCAGTCGCTCCCGCGACGCTGCATAGCAATTGCGTTGCTCAGCCGTACGGTCTCGGCTCAGTATGGCTGGGAGAACTGTCCCCCGGCTTGTGATTGTCCAGACTGATAAAAACCACTTCGATCGCCTTGATAGGTCGAGTCCTGTGACAGTAAACCGTCCATCTGGGACTGGAACTCCCCGACCGCGAACGAGTCCTGTGAAAGCTCTGCTTGGCTCAATCCCGGCTGCGAGAGGCTGAACCCTGGCTGGGACATGCCCTGCGTGGTTCCCTGGGTGAGGGGCAAGCCAGGTTGACTATACGGTTGGGTGTTCTGCTCCGTTTGACTCAATTTGCCCATTCGAGGTCCTTGCTTGTTCTTAGACAGAACCGTGCCACGTCGATTGCGTTGATTCTGTCTAGCTTGCAATGCCTGTT
Organism: Hylaeus volcanicus; assembly: GCF_026283585.1. Classification (NCBI taxonomy): domain Eukaryota; kingdom Metazoa; phylum Arthropoda; class Insecta; order Hymenoptera; family Colletidae; genus Hylaeus; species Hylaeus volcanicus. Next base: position 24,999,402 of record NC_071981.1, read on the forward strand.
GGTGCTGATTGTAGAATCGCGGCGGCACGTGGGCCATGTTCATGAACATCCCCACGGGTACTGGCACGTTGTTCATCGCTGCCTGAGCCCTCTCGGGACTGATGTAGCTAATCGTATCGTGGGTCCTGCTGAATATATCTAGTGGCACGTTCCTCTGGTAATAGGGATTGTGATTCTGCGTACCGTTCACCTGAGTGCCGGAACGATCGTACACGGATCCTGGTATAAGAGCTTCCCGTGCGTCGTACATCGACGTGGACATGAAATGCGAGCCTGGGTTCGCAGCGTTGACCAGCTTCTTTGGTTTCGCGAATTGGATCATGGATTCTTTGAGATTATTCAACGGCCCCTCCACGAGGACCTTCTGCTCCTTGTAAAAGCTAAGCAGGTGGTTCCAGAGAGGCTGTTTGGACAACACTTTTGGATTTCCAACGATGATTATTCCGTATTTGGCGCGGGTCAATGCAACGTTCAGGCGTCTCGGGTCGTTGAGAAACCCGATGCCCTGGTGCTCGTTCGATCGAACACAGGACATGATTATTATGTCTTTTTCTCTGCCTTGAAACGCGTCTACGCTAGCTACCTCGATCTCCTGATACAACTTTGAGTGTAAGGATCCTTGATATTGCATGTACTGAACCAGATAGGCTCTCTGACCCTCGTAAGGTGTGATCACGCCAATTTGTTCGGGTTTCACGCCACAGCGCAAAAATCGCGTGGCTATCTTTTCGACGTTCGAGGCCTCGGTTCGATTCAAGTACGACGTGCCACTACCAGCGATTTCCTCTTGGCCCTGAGTAACGTAGAAGAACATGGGTTTGTCGGGTGCTGGCCAGGGGAAGTCGATCTTCAACAATTTTCTCTCATCGGCACACACGCCGTTTTGCAAAGAGCCTTCGTAGAAGAAGTTCGATGGGAATCGCGACAGATCCGGATGCATTCGGTATTGTACCTCCAAACGGAACGGTCTGATCCCTAGCACGACCAATCTCTCGAATAGAGATTGCGACAAACCTGCTCTGGCAGCCTTCTTGCACATAACTACTGGTCCTAATTGGCAGTGATCACCGACGAGAATTAATTGTTTCGCTCCAAGGACGACTGGGACCATGCATTCGGGTTCTGTGGCTTGCATGCTCTCGTCGATTAGAATAGAATGGAATTTGAGCCTGTGCAATCTTGGATCACCAGCTCCTACGCAAGTGCAGCAAATTACATCTGCTGCTTCCAACAATTCCTTCTCCGCAGCCTTCTTTAACAATTTGTAGCGTTTCTCGTCGACGCTGGATAGTTCACCGGTTTCATCCTTCAGTTGCTGCAGCTTCTGCAGTTCGGTGTTCGTCTCCATGTTCTTGATCTGATTGTGAAGAGCCAGGAAGCTTACAGGGGAGTCGATTGCCTCTCGCGATTTCGCACAAAGTCGTACGACCTTCAAGTTAGACTTGTGTATTTTCTCCGTGAGTTGGTCCACGGCTGTATTGGAAGGAGCGCATACCAGCACGGGTCCACCGTTTTGTTTCACCAGTTGGTACACTATCGTGGCGCTGGTTACAGTTTTTCCAGTGCCAGGTGGTCCTTGGATCAAGGACAACGGCCTCTGCACGGCATGTTTCACAGCGTAAACTTGGGATCGATTCAAGTCAGGTAAGTTGGGAGCACTGAAGTGCTTGGGAAGATGACAACGAAACAGAACCTCCTCCACTTCGTGTCCTAGTAATCTGTGATATATGTAAGCGGATACGGAAGTATCGTCCACTGCGAATTTCCGTAATGCTAACTGCATGCTACAATGGAAAAAAATTATGCGTGTTATATAAAAATGCGATTATTGGATATTTCAAGTTAAAAATTTCCTTAGCGAAAAATGTCGATTACTTTTTGAACACTTACCGGTCGAAACTAGTACTTTTCCAAATAAAGTCAACGACAAAGTTACTGATACATTCGGTTGGGGCGCCGGAATTATTTTTTAACTCAATTCCGACTTCTTCTCCGTAATTGTCGGGAATTTTGATCACATGACCGATGCCTGACCAAGGCTTGTGAAGCTCGCCCAAGTAGCGAAGTCTTAATTCATCTCCGTGCATTAATTTCATGTCGCCGTCAGTTTTCGCTAGCATGAAATATGCGATTGTTTTTTTGTTCAGACCAACGTCCCACCGAACTTCGATGTTTTCTTGGGTTTGAGACTCCTTTAAACGTTTATCGTAATCCGCTTCCAACTTCACGAGAGGACCAAATATGTTCTGATACTGATATCCATCTTCGTATCGCAGAAGTACCTGTTGCGGTTCTTCGTCTACTCCAGGCTTTTCAAGGTCTTGGAAGGTCGCGTCCACGTTATCGCGCCACAATTCTTCTAGTTTGTTAATTTGTTGGGCAGAAATCTGTCTGGCTCGTAACTGTTCCTGTTCGGATGGGATTTTCACCAACCATGCTAAAAAGCTGCGATCTTCGATCAACGGTTTCCATTGTTCTTGATCCCTAATAGATTTAATATTATTATTTTCTAATAGGGATATCTAAAAATTCATTATTAATTGACTTATGAATGTATAAATAACCGAGACACACTTACCAGTTCATGTCCTTCAAGGAACTTTGAGCCGCGCACGGTTGTCTACAAAGTAACACAACAACAGAGTCTGCCTTTGCAGGAATGAAGCCAAGAACAAAAACATTTCTAACTGAACAAGAGTAACATTCCAGAACAGTTTCTCCCAGAGGACCATCCCTGGAATGTAACAAAATGATATCAAGAAATTATGCAAACAAAAATAAAAGCGACAATGCAAGGTAGTGAAATTCAAATATTGAATAAAGTTCCATACCTGTGCAGAGTGACTTCCTTGTGTTTGGCACGGACAAGGTGATTAATAATATGTGACCCAGATGTGTTTCCACGTCCATTACAGAACCATTTCCTGCATACATTGCACATAACAACGCATGATGCCTCGTGAATTCCACAATATTTACATGCATGTTCTGGTAAGTCACGATTGTAATATGCTTCCTCCTCTTCTTCCTCGAACTGTAATTCAGCAAGAGTCTGTGCAGCTCCAGATATCTTCAGGTCTAAAGACGAACCACCGCTCGTTCCATTAACCTAAATAAAGATCTTTATTAAAAACTTGATGAATAAACATTTTTATTCTGTATTAACCAACTAGATATTTATTTTGATGATTTTACTTTCCTTATATTTCACTTAGTGTCTTCATTTTGTTTGTAAAAATAATGTGCAACACTACAATTTTCATGAACCGATACAATACATTATCACAACCGTTTCCATGTTCAGTCAAAAGCTGATTACAAAATAAATATGAACTAAGTATGCAAATTTCTATGTAAAGTAGTTATTTATCTAAATAAATTCTAACTATTTGTAGCATATAATCTATTATTGCATAACTGTATGTTTCCTTGTCAAAATAAGTAAACAAGGAAGTAAACTGGTCCCACTATGGAATACTCATCTTGCACAACAATGCGAAATGAGATTCCACACACATGAATCTCCTAACCTCTTAATATTGTAAAAATCATTTGAAAAATCTAAATATGACAAAAAGAAAACATGGTAAGAATGGAATGGGTATTAATTCTGATTGAGAATACAAAGAAATGATCACAAGGAAAGAATATGAAATCGAAAGAAAAGTAGACATGGATTCTGTTATATTATTCCTGACATCCATTTCTCTGCAACATTTAATTGTAATAAAAATAGATTGCTTGATAAAATTGGTGTCTCAATCAATATGTTTGCTACAAGTATCGCGTATATAAAATACTCCACTTTTTATATGAAAGTCTAAGATGAAATGAGATCTATGGACCAACATTACATTCAGAACATTCGAGTGGCTTAATTAATACATGTTAAATGTACATGATTAAAAACATGCGCTACATGAAGTTTCTACAAATGTAATATACCTCGAGCCAGACATTTTCCAATTGACCAACAATAGCAAATATGTTAGTCTCGTAAGTATTACTGGTAAAGTTTGTGTAACTTCCAAACAAAGCATAGTTAAGCAGTGATCACTTCTGAATAATAACTCACAATTGACAGATTAATCTGCGATTATAACATACATTTTCATTCATAAATCGACAATTGGTAATTTTTCGTAGGTAATCGTGTTTGGTTAGTTGTTAATCAGGATTATTGGGTAATCACGATAGTGAAATAAGGTTTGCCCAACAGTGGTGCGCGGTCACTACACAACAACGTGGGACTCGACGTGCTATGGAATTGGCAAGAAGCACGGTGAAAAAACGAGGTTAGGCGGTTACTGCCGCGTGACTACGGAAAATTAATAAATCTCCGGCGATGAATGAATAGGGAAATGGAAACGTGATATAGGTTAGAGATTGAATTCGAGGGAACATATGACGAGTCGAAAAACCAACCTGTACAGGCTGGCTAGGTTGACTTTGAACAGCATCGTGCTGGGAGGCCTGAGTTTGACTCGGCGAGGGTAAGGTGAAGTCGGTGAAGTCGAATTCGCTACCCTGCGTGTCGGCACCGATCAGATCCGCTTCCTCTGTGTCGAGGAACGTGAGGGTCTGACTGCTGGGCCCGTACGCGTCGACGCTCATCCTGGTACGATACTCGACGTCCTTTTCGTGTTCCGCTATGGATAGACTGACCCACGGCTCTGTGAACTCAGCGAAACACCGTCACGCGCGATAACGCCGCGGCACCGAGATACGCTCGCGAAACTGCTCGTACCAGAGAAAACGGAAACCAACCAACGTGTACCAAGTGAATGGGTTAACACTTTCGACGAAAGTGGCCCAGAGAATTCTACGCCATACTTTGTCTCGCGCAAGTCTCGCGCCCACCAACACCGACACGAGTCGCACACAGCTAACTTTTCTTCTTTGCGTTCGTCGGGTGTTACGTCATCAGCTGATCTCAAAGTGCGTCGAGCCGAGAAAAGGTTTTTAGGGGATCTCGGCGATTTCTCTCGCGAGAGACACTGAGAAACACGTCGATTGGCGGCTTTTTCGCGATTCGATCCACCGTGCCGATTACGCTCGATGCATTTATCGGTCAAACACCGTCCGATAAGGGACGGATTGAATCGCGACGCGATAGATGGCGACACCAACATGGTTCGGTGTCGGTGGACTCATTGGCGGGAAAAACATCCTGTGCTACAGTTGGTCAATTATGTTTTTTGCTTGAGTTGGTATTCTTGGAAGATGTCATTCATAAATGGTTCGTTTCACTTATTTGTGAGGGAATGGACTTGCTATGCGACTGAAACGCCTTTTGTTACGATCTTACGTTGTCCTGTTTTACAATATTTATTTCCTTTAATAGTTTTACTAATACTACTTCATCTAATAACTTTTTTCTTGTTACCTCTTACACGAGTTCACATTGCTGGACTATCTTCACAACAGAGAAAAAAAGGGGAATGTGATAATTGTCTTACCGAATAGTTTATTGTCGAGTTTTTCTATTTACGTACATACATGAACGTTACCGTTATCGAAATCCTATTGCTACAATAAAAATAATAAATACAAAGTTTAATATTATATAATATATACAAAACACTTGTCATCTTCGAAGTTCTATCGACTTCTCTGTATTCCCTAGTAGCATTACTTTTATAATATTTATATCGAATTTATCGTATGTCTCTCAAAATAATACCGCCCTAACGCACATCGTGCAATATACACGATGTATCCCTATTTGCTTCCGGATATTATACAGTTTCTTTTTCATTTCGCTAGACCGGAAGTCGATCGTTGTAGATTATACAAACACGAAGGTTTGCAGGAATAAGGAGACAGCTCCATCTTAGGAAATGTAATATTTCACTTGGTGAAGATGGAGTTAGCACGAGTAATAGTATGGTTTCTGAATAGATGGCATTGCATGTCCAATATGTTAGACGCAATAAAGAGGTAGCTCTACAATATATTTATATTTTGTTTATAAAAGAAACGTGCTACCAATGAGTCATAACGCGGGGAAGTAGGAATAAACATTTTCTTCTTTTTTTTATAAAAAGGCACATCGTACTCGTTGAAAGGAAGGTATAGGAAGGTGGTTTTAATATCCACTAGTCGTATTTATTACTCCAAATATCAATTGACTACGAAATTATAGAACAGATGAAAAAGAACTTGATTTTTAATTCGTTTTTTTCGCTTAACTCAAATTACCGGAAAGTGGAGCTACCTCCAGCAGTCTTTTCGACGCGTCTAATTGTGACGTATAAAAATATTTATGAGATCAGTCTTGTTATGGTATATCGATTACAGGTAATCGATTCAGCTGATTTGTCGTTTGTTAGCCAAAGTTTCAAAAGTTTATCAAATGACTGATCACGACTGAAATTTAAAATCAGTTCATCGTGAGTGGCAACGGTAATAGTCATGATGATTTATACCAAGAGTCGTGTGTCGAGTTCCAACAATAGCCGTATGATAGCGCTGTAAATGAACCACATTCGCTCTTCAATTATCATTTAACCCTTTGCAATTTTCTCAATTGGGAGAGTTAATTTCAGTTACATACAGCGATTGTTCCAAATTATTTCCGTTAAATTCCCAATACTGGTAGGAAATAATTCTAAACAAACTGTTCCTCTCTTCCAATCGAGTTCCATTCTTAGAATAACAAACACCGATTCCATCTAGCGAACTTTTAACCTTTTCCGACCTGGAATCTAGATACTATTTTCATTCAGGTTCCGCTAATTAATAAAGGTGTATTAACGAACGTCGGTACAAATTTGTATATCTGACAACGCTATCACCGCTAAGATAAGACTGGTTCCACTGCAAGCGAGAAATAGTGAAAAGTTATTCCCCTAAAGTTTTTGAAACCTCTTAATCCGTCATCGTTATCGGCCTCTCTCTCGTTTCCTTTCATCACACTACAAAAATGGCACGTGTCTACTGTTCGTCAACGCCTCCCCAACCTTCCTCACTCGCTAAACTGTACTCGTTACTTATAATCAACGTAGACGAATCCCAATAAGGGTCTCCCAGCAGTTGGAGATTCTCGTTCAACCTTGTCATGAAGTCCGACACAAACAGCCACTGACCGGTGAAATAATCTTCGCTACTGTTGATCACGCAACAGCTGTACCCAACAAACGTCAGCAGAGAAGCTTCGAGCCTATAGTCAGTATTGAGGATTCGGTGAATTTTTCTGAAAACTGGTCTGTTGGTTCTGCTGCAAGGGTCCCACTGGACTGGGTCTGCCTTGCTCGCGGTACTGTGGTGGACCAGGTGGGCCGTTAGGTTGGCCAGACGGTCCTGGAGGTGGTCCAGGAACTTTGCCATAATTTCCCCGTGTGGAACCTTGATAGCTACCGTACGCAGAGTCATCGCTGCGCCTAGAGATATGTCCGTACATGCTTTCGGGTCTCCTAGAATTGGCAGCGTTGTCAGAGGTGGCTGTTATCGTGCCATTCTGGTGTTGCGGTGGCTGTTGCTGTTGTTGTTGTTGTTGCTGCTGCTGCTGCTGTTGTTGTTGTTGTTGCTGCTGCTGCTGCTGTTGCTGTGGATGATGATTCTGTCCTGTGGACTGAGAATTGGATACCGATTGAGAGGTGTTCTGAACACCTGGAGGAGGAGCAGGGGCACGTCCGTAGATGCTAGATCCCGTGGACACCCCGTAGATCCCGTTCTCTCGGTTGCTTAGACTCGTGGAGATTCCCCTGATACCGTAAATGCTTTGTGTGCACTGCTGCAACTGATTCTGCATGTTTTGATTAGTGCTGTTGTGGTTCTGCGTGCTCTGGGCCTGTCCGCCGGGCCCAGTTGGTGGCTGATTGTTCTCCCTAGTGTTTTGAGAGGCTGTCTGTCCGATTCTGATGGGGTACAAGCTCTGAGCAGGCACCAGCGGTCCCGGCTTCGGGATCATCAGACCGTCCCGAGTGCCAGTGGTAGATTTGGCGTAGACGCTCTGGGAACGGTTTAAATTTGCGCGTGTTAGAGGTGGTGACTTGCAGTAGAGGGACTTGGTCCCTCCATAAATGGACTCGACGCGATCCAAGGCTGACGGAGGCGCGCTGTAGATCGACGCAGGGACCCCAGCGACTGGGCGATAGGTGGCGTACGCGCTGGGAAATTTGGGTCCGGTTGGTTTGTCCAGGTCGTCGTAGGTGTCCTCGTCCGACCTCAACGAGGAATTGTCGCCGTCGTCCATGTCGCGTGGATCCCTGGTCCGTCTCGGACTCAGCACGTACTCGTGCAACAAAGCGGCTATCGCGCTTCCGGACAATGGTCCCACCCAGTAAACCCAGTGGTTGTCCCAACGATTGGTCACGAACGCAGGCCCCAAAGCTCGGGCAGGGTTCAGGAATGGACTCTGAAAATGGAAGAAATTAGGAATTAGTGGAACGCACCTTGCGCTAACGAATGAGAATTATCCTCGGGTCGTTTCGAGCACAAGACGCCTAAGCGTTTATCGCGTATGCGTTGTGGTTTCGAATTTGTTGTTTTTTTCTTTTTCGGTGCTTGCATTGTACACGCGTTCCCGGAGCAGGTGGGATCGCGATCGAGCTCTCCTCTCTCTTTTTTTCATCCCTCTTTCCCTGCCACGTCTCTGCCAACTCGTCGAACCCTCTGTCTTTCTCAGCGCGACTGCAGGTGCTCTTTAAAGACGCAAACGTTGGGTCCGATTCGAAAGAGATCAGGAGACGCTTTGGATGTAGACCGGTTACACGAAGGGAAGTGAAGCAGAAGGGAGGAGGAGGAGGAGGTGGTCGTGCACAGCAGAAAAGAAAAAGAAAACGAGTAACTGCTTCTTTTTTTTAGACACATCGAAGTAACAGAGACGGGCAAAATTTAATTCGAATAAGAATTTTGTCCATCTCTTCGTGATCTCTTTTCGACAGCGAGTAGCATGTGTGTACTTCGATGGAACACGATCCCAAGTAAACGAACATACCGAAACTAAGGTGGACGCTGTGTATGCTGCGGCCAAAACGCCTGCTGGTTTCGAGGCCATGGAGATCGACAGCGGTTTGGTCGATTCAGAAGTGAAATGGGCCAAAACGATCAGCACCGAAAGTGCCAGTTCCACTAACAGTCGCTCGATAGCCCCACCTAGACGACCTGGAGATGTTAGGGTCTGCGTGTTGGATGGCGCAGATACTCTGTAAACAAAACAACAAAATAATAAACATTATTCGGGATAGTCTGACAAATCATAGAGAAGAACATTGCGTCATGCGTGGCCTATTTACTCGAGTGACTCGAGTAAAACGCTAAAAATAAGACTCTATTCGTCAATTTATTATCATTCAAGATTTCTTAAACACAAAAATTACGAAACATCCACTAAGAAACGTTCGTTCGAACACCCATTCGAATATTTGTCCTCGAAAAATTCAGAAATCTGCACCTTTTTTCGGACTATCCCAGGCATGCATGTATCTACAGCATTCATTTATGGAAACCATTTTTAAATTTTACTCGAGTCTCCCCCCGTTTTCATCGTTCCTACCGCGAATAAAACTTCGCCATTGTCGACCGTTTAATTGCTGTCCATCACAGTTTACAGCCCCGAATAGAATGAAAGGTCGCGAGTCTGTGACCCCGTATGATTATATGAAGCGAGAAAATTAACGAGGTTTTATGCAAAAGAAACGTACAGAGAGGGGCACTACGCTGTAGTCGGTGTCGGAGGGGGGGCCCGAGAATACACCGGCTAATATAAACATTACACCACAGGGACCGACTTGCCGCGGGGGGCTTTTACGGATGGTGTCGCTGGGCTGCGTCGTTTTCAATAGGAAAATCATCGTATATTATACGGCGGCGCGCGTCGCTGTCACATCGAACGCCATATGCGAGCCTCGATTTTCAGGAACAGATCGATGATCCTTCTCTTTGGTTTCGTTACAATTCAATCTTTTATTCTCAATGTTTTCGCCGTGATTTTCACAATTTCTAGTACAGCATTAACCTCGTTTATACGAGCAAATTATGCTCAGGTTTATCGAAATAATTTTTCAGAATTGTTCCATCTTTCTTTTCGTTTTTTTCGCGAACGGATCACGAATGGCGGAACAATGCCGGCCGATCCCGCTCTTAAACGCTTGTTTCCGCACCGTGTGCCTAATGTGCCTAAAATCCCGTCACCCTGTCGATCAGCAAAAATTCTGCCCCTTTCTGATCTCGAGTCGATGCAAATAGAACCTCCCCCTGCTCCTTTTAGCGATGTCATCGAGTGGCCCTCGGCGAACGCGCGTCACGAGAGAGCGAATTGATGAAATCAGAAATGCAGATCACGACCGCACAATTGGGATTAAGCGCGTTGTCCGTGGACAGCTATGATCGCGTTCGAGGGTGGAAACAAGAGAAAAGGAATACGCGCGCCCGAGTTCCTTTTACGAGCCATGATAAGCGGGATCTTTGTTCTATTTTTTTCTTTTTTTTTTTTTTATCTCGACGAATGGAGCGTTCCCTCGTTTGCGAACCATCGATTCCGTTGGACGTAGTAACGAGACTATGCGGATTCGCAAGCGTAACATTCTGTATGTTATTTACCTATCTGCGAAAGAATGATTAAAATGCTACCGTATCGACGTAAACGAAGATGGTCGCGATGGAGATGTAAATGTGAGATAAGAGTGTTGACTCCATCTTTATATTTACACGTTGTCTTTAGTTGTTGTACATGGTTCAAAAAAGTCTACCTTTCTTGAATAATTTATTCGATCGAACACGAATTCTTAACTATGAGCGATCCAGTACGAGTTGCAGTCTTTAGTACCAATGCATCAATGCATAACGCAGTAGTTGCTGGGAAATCTCCTTATTCGATAACTCTTACCTACCCATTTTCTATGATACTCGCGTAACGTATTGCATCATTAAATGCACCATTAAATATTACTATTGGAAACCTTCTTTTTTTTTTACACGAATCTCTAAAGAACTCATCTATCGTATAAGAAAAGATTTGCGTGTATTTTGTCTTCTATCCCCGTAAAAGCAGTCCTGACCCCCTACAATCGAATAATCAGATTCATGTCAGATTCAAATCATGTCACTTTCCCCTAGTTTCGTTCGAACCACTTCGTTTCCTCTGTGTTTCATCGTAAATTCGATGGAAACCTGTGACCGTCGATGAACTTCGTCAACACTTACTCATCGCAGAAGCTTTGATCTCCGTTTCGCTTAAAAGAGCTCCGTTCCATTTTAGTCCCCTTTCCAAGTGGGCCTCCTTTCTCGTTCGCCGCCGGAAAGGGAATGCTTTTTTTCCACCTGCTCTCCGCTGTCAGAGCGCAGGCCGAACTCCCATTGTACGCGGCGCTCTGGAGTCTCGCGCGCGGAAACAAAAGCGGAAACAAAAGCGGAACAACGCGCGGAGCAACGAGTCTCCCAGCTATACGCTCGAACCCTAAGCGCATCGTTCTATGGCTGTTACGCGAGCAATGGAAGCTGGGAATAGCGACAAGTAGAGTCGCTGAAAGACAAATGACGTCGAGGACAACTGACATTGCGCGACCTCGCGAGGTATACGTAACTGAGAAACGATGATAAAAGTTTGTATAATTTTGTGTCGACGGTTTTCAAATTTGTCAAGTGTTGCCCTGTAACTTATTCTCTGTAGTATTGTTTTCAATAGGTGATTTAAAGGGTTACACCACCTTGAGATTTTTAAATTATAAAAATTTGCTTTCGAACTAGATAATTTATTTATACTTTTGAAAATATTTTAAGCGTTTAAAAGAAGGTTCCATTTCACGACCCATATCTCCGCCATATTTCAATTTTTTCTTATTCATTTTAAATTGTCCACATAACTTCTGGGTATGTATCTAAAATGAAAGTTACTATATATACTTAAGAGCTGTGCGTATAACCCCTTCAACAAACGTGACAATAATTATATAAAATTTGTCTCTTTCTCGGAACTAAGTATGCAAGAACAATTTCCCCAAAAAAGATTCCCAGGCAGCTCACAGACTCTCCTCCGACGTGGGTATCAAGGATCCGAGTGACTATTTCGTCGTTACAGTCACTCGATACTCCCCCGGGTAACTCTCACGGCGGTTTTCTCACGTATATAGCGATGGACCCTCGGTCGAGGCGAGATACACCCGATCGCCGAGAGAACGTTTAATCTCGCGTGCGTGCACTTGACTCGAGAGCTGGCCCGCGTGCAACCTGTGCCCCATATTCGCACGGGGGTACTGCGAACCCCAGAAACAACCCCCGAGGGGTTCCAAGGGAGCAGAGAGGGAGGAGGAGAGTCGCGAAGCTTTAAATAAATTTCAATTCGAGGGAGAAGGGAGCGTGTATCACTTTCACCGGGCCACTGTCGTGTTTAACGAGCTATTGATAGTCTTCCACCCACTGGACCACTCATCTGGGGTGAGCCAGTGCGGTGCACCGAACCCCCCAAGTCCCGTCCAACGACTCGCTGAATCGGACGTTCCCTGTTCCATCTCGGCCCCCTCTTTTTCCAACGAGGAAAACCGCCACATGTGACGCGTCACGAGACGAAGGCGGCCGAGAGTTTCTACACGTGATACCATTATAAAGTCTCGACCCTGTGGGAAAGTTCAGATGCCCACGGGGTTGCGGTTAAACCCGAAAATTAGGTTTTACGGTCAACTGCCGGGACAAACGATCGATTGTGGGAAGCACCGCGAGAAGGGTAACGACACGCTTGTTCGCGCGTCTCTGGACGGTCCCGTCGAGGCGTTCGTTGTTGCTACTTCGTGTCCGGGGGTCCGTCGTCGCGGACCATGTTGCACTTTGCTTAAAATTCGATACGCTGCTCTTTTTACCGATCCTAGAACGTGTCCTGGAGGATTTTTTGCAATTTTGAACATGAAACGCGAAGGGTATAGGTTTATTAAGAGAGGGGAGTGCGACGCGTGAAAGTTATAATCAAGGAATTTTTCTTGAAAATGATTTTTTCAATTTATTTCAGACAGAAATCCTTGAGATATCGTATTTTTCTCAAAACTTCATTTTTCCGATCCGTGGAAATGATAACTCAAAAACTAATCGACCAATATGCCTTTTAAGGGTATAGGATCCGGATAAGACCTAGAAATAACGAAGCATTTTGCTATTTTTATTTGGAAAGAAAATATAATATTCAGCCTATGGACATGTAAGACTATAAAAGGAGCGACAATAATATTTCTTTAATTATTTTTTAAATCTGTCGTACTCGTGTTACTCCCTGCATGTAACAATCATTTTCCGACTCGCCGCCTAACGTAAACAGAATTGTGAACCAAGTGGATTGTTACGGTTCTCGAACAACAAATTGAACAAATTGCAAATTTCTCCGAATTCTGCTCTTCTCGCGGTGAGTTTCGGTCTGTCCAACGCGCGGGTCGTATTTTTCTCCGAATCCGCCCACCTTCTCGAACCTCGTAACGAATAGACGCCCCAAGACCGATTTCTGGGTATTTTTCCCGGGTTACCGCGTAGTTTCCTGCGCTACGTCTCACCGTCCATAGAAATTCGCCGCGACAAAGCACAGGAATTCTTTTAAAGGGCAAGACCGAAAGCAGGTCGGAGCAGAATTCTATCCTCTTCGTTGAATGGAAAACGCTTGAAAGAAGGAGAGGGGGGCAGGAAGTGCGTACACCCACGAGGATCCGCTCCCGCGCCGCAAGAAACGCGTACGAATTATTCTTTTTATTTCTGTTCCGAGTTCAGTCACGAGATCGCGTGAGATTCTCGTCCAACGATCAATTAATGCCTGTACGGCGAGCGACTTTAATATTCGAACACTCTGTACATCGTCTCGCTTGAAACAATTATAAAAATGTAAATTACAAAATTTCAATCATTCTTACGTACATTTTTAGGCTGATCATTTTATTATCGTTTTAGTAGGGAAAAATGTAAAATTCTAAATGAACGTTTTATCTTCGAAACGGTATAACATGTTTATTATCGTTGATATTTTATGCATTTATGCACATTCTCATAGGTGTTCCCGTATCTCAATTTGCCACAAATGCATAAACATCCGCAATCTACCAATAATTCATTCTACCAGAATTCAATTGCTGTAACCATGCGAGTGGCCTTAGAAAAATAATATGGCTGACATTGTTCTCAACCCTTACCCATCGCTCTAGTTAACCATAGAGTACCAGGTTGTCCGTGTTCCCCATCCTGTGTATACAGATTATGTTTTCTTTAAAAGTAGTATAATCGAAACAACCTTGTTAGATCGTATGCAAATTACTTGTCGCATAGAAATTTGAATTTAAAGTTACAGGTTTCGTTTTATAGTGCAAATACATTTGGGTACTTGTATATCGAACTCCAGACGTGTTTTCAACATTTATTGCCTTGCCATCATTTAGTTAGTTGATGTTCCTATCGGTAGGGCGTATTCAAATCTGGAATCATTCTACATGGAAATTGGTATACTTAACATACCGATATATTTGCAAATGTTTCTTCGCTCGGTAGCTATTTAATATATTACACCTCCATTTTGCTCGTTTTCTTGATAAAGAATTTATTACTTGAATTCATAGTTTTACCTCTTGAATACGTACAGGGCTTTGCAAGCGTTAGTTGCTCGGCACGTGAAATTATTATTAGGTTGGTGCATATGAAATGTTTATATTTATACGAACGAAACTTCTTCGAAGAAAAGGTAGCGCGAAACATTAAACACCGTGAAACCGACAATTTTCAAAATTATTTAAAAATCCTTTGGGATGGAAGACCCTGTATTAGATAACTATTGTTTCTCAAGAAATGTTTGAAGATACTGGTACGGTCGAGCGCAAGAATTTGCATGTAGTATCCATTGCGAAGAATTCAGATTCAAATACACCTCCGTCTACCAATTCGAACATCCACCAACCAAATGATGGCGAGGCAATAAAAGCTGGAAAGTCTCGAATAGCCGTCAAGCCTTCAAGGAAGCATTTGGAATATCAGAACGGTCGTAAATTCCTCTGCTTGTTTCTTTCCCCCGCCGTTTGAATCGGTACCAGTCGAACGCGTTCATAGCGAAACGACGTCTTCGAAGGCGGGAAACATCTGCCTTCGCCGTGTGCCCTTCGATCCTGGCCGAAAGAGAATCATTTATGGGGTCCTAAAGCTTCTTTGTGACTGCGACTTACGCTGCGATGCTCGAAAGGACCGCGGAGGATTCCTTTTGTGCAACATGTGGCCGGCACGTGTTTCCCCGTAGAAAGGCACGACGCACGATTTATATAGGATCTATACAGAGAGAAGGATCCGCAACGATCCTCGACCAGCTGTCCGGGATTTCTTCCTTCGCCTAACAGGTCAATAGGATTCTTTCATCCTAGAATCGCCACTAGGTATCCGCGAGTTATCGCAACGGGTGTACGGGACGTCTGCGCCAGAAACTCTGCCAATTGTTCGACTCGAACGCTACGTTTTATTTGGATTTCACGATGCGTTTCAACCCTTGACGGTCACGCGTCGAGATCAACTAAAAACGTCGCTTGTCATTCGCAGGGTTCAAAATTACGTGTTCTTGCGTATAAAGTCAATTTTATCCATTGGTTAAATCTTTTTTCGTCTATTTGGTTGTCCAGAAAGTTCGTTCCAATTTTTAAGAAAAATTCAAAGGGATATTTGAATTTCGATACATATTTATTGAATTATATAAATACCATTTTGTTCCACGATCTTTCCACCTTTTAAGGGATCCACCCATGTTAATTGTTTTCAACCATTCCAATATAAACAGACGCGTACCACCTATCAAAAATCGCCACGGACTTTCCAGACGACCCAACATTTTTTATTATTAACCCTCGACACTCCGACTTTTAATTGCGAATACCAACCGACGACTCCGACTTATTCTCGTTATACTTTTACTTTTCGATCCGGAAAATAAGACTACCCCCTTATAATATTGTAATTATAAATCGTAAAGTGGTCAAAGCTGTGTCGTGCATCTACGTTAGAAAGCTAATTCGTTTCGACGCTAACAGCCGGCCTACGCGTGCATCTAATCGCACACCCTGCGATCAAGGAACGGGAAGATTCTCGAGAACGAACACGTGGTTGCGACCATCTGTTGGCATCCTGCTCCGTTCGAACCGACCTAAACCCGGCCCTATTTTAGAACGGAAAAGGTTCCTTTCTTCTGTTCCGAACACCGACACCGTTCGAGCATCGATTCTTCTCCGACCTACCCTTTTATCGAACAACTTCCGATAACGACGGAACGATGCATACATATAATCCTCGTCGAGGATTTAATTTAAGGATCAACAAATTGTTTGTTTATTTCTTTAGTTTATAAAGGTAAACAATCTCTTTTAAATCGATTAATGTACCTATTGGTCCAGTCTTGCTTGTTACGATTCGACAGTCTTCCGAAACACCCTGTATGTAATGGCCAACGAATGTGTCAAGTAGCCATCATCGACGTTGTTTACCCGTATCTCCTGCATTTCTAACACAAAAGCCAGCTTACAAGCGTCTGTAAAAAGCTTTTGTAAACAGGTTGGAACAGTTTGTCGCGTTTCTCACGGGATTCCACGCCGGCGAAGTGTCCCATTCGGCGCACGTTTACACAAAACTCTCCGTGGAGCGGTCGCGAACGGCGCTACCACGGAGGCGTAAATTTTTCCCATCGCGCTAACAGACTTAAATATTTAGTTTAAAACGAGCGGGAACACCGATCGCGCAGCCTCGAGCATCAAGAAGCATCTGAAAGATGAGGGGCCAGCCCATGTGTTCTCTTTTTTCTCTCGTTTTCTTCCTTTTTCTTTACTTGGGTGACAGTTTATTTTTACCGACGAAGGAGGTACTCGAACGACTCGACGCCGCAGGATATCGTATTCGATATTTCTCGATGCCTGAAATAACGCTTCGAAGATGAAGGGGGAGGCGGGAGAGGAGTCTGACGAACGGCTGATGCTGTTAAAAGCAGGAATCGCGATGCGTGGCCGCTTTTGTGCGGACGGTAAAAGGTGCTCTCCCGAGAGCAGGTAAAGCATTCCTACCCGAAACGGTTCTACCTGACCCACCTGGCTTTCACGCTGAATTTTCGGCTCGAGAACAGTTCCTCTCCGCGCGCGCTTCGGTCCCTTTGAGGCTAGCTTCCAAAGCACCATTTGGCTGCATCTCGCGTTTACGAGAGATCGTTCTGTTCGATACAGTACGATACACACTGCCTATCGAAAGTATACGAACACGATTTCGGTGCTTTCGGTATCTTAAGGTTGTTGTTTCACGGATTTATTTAATGTAGGATTTTAGCGAAACTTCACGCGATTGTTATTTGATTAAATACGAAGCGTATCAGCGTATTACGATTTAAATTGACCACCCCAGTTTTATGAAAAACGATATAAAACAGACGACACAGATTCTTGTGAAACATGCAGATTTTCAGCATGAATTTTTTCAATTTAAACCAAACTATAATTTAAGAGGCGAGGAGCTGAACTAAGCTAACGTTTTAATCCTCGTTCATTTAGCCAAGGTTCCTGAATTCGATGTAATTTCAAGTTGTAATAGCAAACGCAAGTTATTATCAACCATTCAAGCAGATTGTCATTTTTTGTTGAAATTTTCCGGCGTTTATACGTCTTTGTCGAGTTCTAGACGTGTTTGTTCAGCGAAAGAGAAAGCGAAACGTGTCGTCGACTTGTTAATCGAAAAAGGGAAGAAAGTGTCGCTCTTCCATGTAAGATGCAGCCTTGAATTCGGTCTCAACGCGCTGGATAAAAAATTAATTGAACGACATGGAAAGTCTGGAACGGCAGACAAACAAGAAACAAAAAAGGAAACTGAAACTGTAATTCCTTTTTGTTTTTATAAATGTTTGTTACTGTTTAATGACCATACTCCGGAGGATTTTGCACTCGCCAGACTGATTCACATGGAAACGTCTACAGGACTAAAATTTTGTCTCGAGACAATTAGAAACTATAAGACCTAATATTTGTCGTATTACTTATTTACGTGTTTTCATCGAAATTTACGAATTCTATCCAGACGTGTTTTCATCGACACTCAAACGTGAAAATTATTTGTTGAAGTTCTTTAGTGAAAAGCTCCGTCACCGAATCAGAAGGTACTCGGTTCACGCGAAATTTTATACACCATCCCTAAAACCGTATTTGGTCGACAAGTTATCTTCTAAGAAATATCGAAGGAATGACCACTTGCCCACGTTGCTTTTCCATTCAAAGCGGTTCTCAAAACCTCGGCTTAAGGATCTAATATCGAGGGGTTTTCGAGAAAGCTCGGGATATTGCGCATCGACTACGAATTTCTCTCTTTCGGATCTCCTCTGATATTTTTCACCTCGATTAAGATGATGTTTCAAGCGTCAAGCTTGACACCTTATCGACGGATAATACCAAGAAATTATAATAAATAAATAAATACTATTTATACTAATCTATCATTACAATACATTAAACACTGTTATATTTAAAATTGATATTGAGCAATAAGACTGCTGTAAAAAAAAATAGAAATGACTCAAATTATGACCACATGTTACTAACAAAGGTGTGCTTGTCACTGTGTCTCGAAAAATTGAGTCGTACTAATTATTGAAACTACTACTTGTTAGATCTCGAAAGAGAACGCGATTCTGTGTTACGGGCGGTTTCCTAGGGCAGGAAACGATGACTGCTCCTTCGCTGGACACATCCGGCCCGCCACGCGCACCGCGTGTGTCTTGCTCGACGTCACAACACACCTGCTTCCTCACAGCTGTTTCCTCGGTCCGTGGTGGCAAACTCCCCTTGACAAATAGCTTTATACCACCGCGTCGTTATCCCCTGGACTAATGTTATTCCGTCGCGACAGCCGAGATTCCACTACCTTTCGACTCAATTCCCTGAACGATGGAAACAGCCACTGGCAGCAGCCGGAATATATTTGTTCATTTGTAGATTTTGTCATTCGTATCGCAGATCAGAAATCGACTCGATTTTACCAGATATCTCGAACAGAATTTTACTTGTCTCGAATGTCTGTTATTGGGTTGTCCGGAACGTTCGTGCCTATTTTTAAGAAAAACTCAAAGACATATTTGAATTTTGACGCATATTCATTGAATCATATATGTACCATTTTGTTCCACAACCTTCTCAACTGTTAACGAATGTACGTATGTTATTTGTTTTCAGCCATTCAGATATATTCAAACCTGTACCGCCTACTAAAAATCGCCGTGGACTTTCCAGACAGCCCAATATATATCAAGATCGTTCCTCGTTTCTTCTCGACTTCGTATCGATTGCACCGAATTGAACCAACAAAGGGTGACTAAATTTCTTATACCAAACAGATAGATCATGGTTCCCGAATAAACCTTAAAACACCCCAAAAATAGTTTCTCGATAGAGGTCAATAAATAATCCTCAATGTTGTGTCTCGACCTCTCCTGGAGTGTAATGGAAAAGTCTTGTAGCACATCGACGAAGAGACAATAAATTCTTTCTGAATAGTTGGACTTTCGCGGCTCGTGATTCGCCCATGATCTTTCACCCCCTTCTGGCGTCGGTTCGGTTTACGATTTATCGGCTCGGCTCTTTTACTTTTTTCCTTTTTTATTTATATTCCGGGGAAGAGACCGAAGTGTCGCAGTGGGAGCGAGCCACCCCTCGCCGAGACCCAAGGATACGTGTTTCACAAACGCCTCTGTTGGCTGACCCAGTCGCAACAGATGCAAGGATACTAGCTGCATTTTCCCTTCCTTTTCCCTTTCTCTATGCAACGCTCGTTGGTCTCTCTTCGCTCCGTGGCGTCGTTTTTTCCACCGGGGGTCCGCCAGGCTCCCCAGAGACGCTCCTGGAAGGGATGACGAACTCGGCCGGTTAACTAGAGTATTGTTCGATTATTATTTCGGTACATATCGCGCACTTGTTGTCTCTTTGTGCGGTCATATGGTGGTCCTAGGGTGGTTAGATCTGGCGATGACGGATCTGTCGCCGAAGATACCATAACGATATCCCAACTCGAGTTTGTTTAACATTTTGCTTACTCGGGGGTAAGCTCCAGCGGTAAGTTATACATTTCGAATTCGATATTACTACTTTTCCGAATCGAGAAGCCTATAGTTTCTGTTGGGATGTAGAGACCGTCTGAACTGGACGATATACTTTTATATACCTTACGTTGAAATATGGTCTCTGAACGAAATTTGACTTGAACTGGACATGAGTAGTACGAGTTATAGACAAATCATGTATTGTTTCTCTCTCTGTCCTTAAAATACAAGATTACCCTCTCTTCGTATTATCGCATGAATTTATCAACGTATTCAGTGTTCTATTTAAAAAATTGTAACAATTTCGAAATAGGCTTCCGATTAATTTCCTTGGTACTCTAAGTGTTAAAGTAAATCCGGACAAAGGGGCGAGACGCAACTTACATTCTGTTTCTAAACCTAGCCTTAACGTGGATGACTTTCACCGGGGAGAACGTAACACTTTTTCAAACGGTAATGGATGGATAATGACAATTCAGGGTGCATCTACCGCCAACCATTGGGGGAGGGCGCCTACTTTTTTCTGATCAGGGGGATATCGATGAAATTGTACGGGCAAAGGGGAGGTACTCGATCCGTTATAGGGGCGTTGTTCTGTTCTACGACCCCTGCTCGACGAAATAGTCAGGGGTCCACGAGTTTCGACGCAACCTGCGAGAACCTGTGACTCGCGACAGGTTGAATAATTCGCAGGTAACGCTTCAAAAAAAAAAAAAAAAAAAAAAAAAAAATCGCGATACCTTGGCGAGCAAAATGATGAAAACAAACAGTGCATGCAGCACAAAAGTGAATACGTTACATTTGAATGTTATAGCTAGACTGCGGATCTTTATGCAAAATAAAATCTTTGCAGACGTACCTAGAAAAATTGAACCAAAGTAGAAATCTATTTTACTCCGCAAATATTATAATATGAACTTCGCTTTCCTTTACATTCTTGGTTGTTGCGTGGATTTTGTAGTTTCTTACGGATTCAAATTTCTTATAAATGCATAAAACTTGGCGAATCTAATTGTAACATTCAAAATGAATTCAACCGAAATGAACATACGTGAATTCTTGAAAAATCGAAAGGTACGTAACCTCTTAAACTGGACTTGTTTCAAGCTGTTCCGGTTGACTCTGACGGCCGGCAGACGTTAATTTTCGAGCGAGCAAGTGGCGAGCAGAAGCAAGACAAGGAGGATACGAAGGAACGAACGGTGGCGAACAGGAGACGATAGAAGAAAGGGAGGACAATGATCCTTGGAAACGCAGAGGAACATCTGCTCGGCTCCGGATCACGGCATGTCCTCCTTCAATGAACCGATTGCGTCGTGAAACTTGTCCCACCTCATAGGTGGCGTGCATAGGTATTCATTATCTTCGTCTTCGGCTGAGCTCGTTCGCGGTCCCTCCTCCCTCTTCCCGCCGCCCCCTCCGCATCGCGAGCTATCTTTTTTGGTCCACGAAACATCTGCGGCAGCTGCGAGGCGGTGGCCTGCCGCAGGACTCGAGGAATGAGGCAGGTGCTCACCTTCGAAGAAGCTTCTCTCTCCCCCAGCCCCTGCCAATTACGCGTGCCTCTTTCTGCCATCTCTCCCACTCTCCTCTCGCATTTCACCGTTCCTCAGCCTCTTCTCCCTCGTGTTCCGTGTCCACCCGTCTAATACGGATGTCCAATTCTCGTAGAAAGATCGACTTTCGAATCGTAAATCGACTCGAAAAATCCTTTCCAGTTGTTCGTTATACCTTGCGATACTTTTTCATTTGGTATCTTTAGGTTAGATTTATGTATTTATGTTTAGAATTGCAAGGGATAACAGTGTCATGATGATAAACAAATTGCGGATGTTTATGCGTTTGCGGCAAATGGGAATAAGGGAAAATTTACGAGAATGTTGCGAATGTTGTTGAATGCACGAATGCAAGAATATATAAAAGATCGAGAATAACGTACACGTTTGTACCGTTTAAAAGATAAAACATACTTTCATTTAGGTTTCGATTCTGTGTTCTGTATCTATGAAAATGTTAAATAAACGCGAGTAAATGCAAAGTATGTTTGTTAAAACAGAGGGTCCTTAATGATGCTAGATTCTTCTAATCTTTCAAACGCTTGGAATTATTCGCATCGAACCTCAAGTTCTCAGGACAATTGAGGTTTGAACTGTACTTTCACTGCGAGTCACCTCTTGTCCGTTCATACGGCCGTATTTATGCTTTCACGTCTTCCGTAATAAAGATGTTACGTAAACGATACTCTCCAAACAAAAATATTATACAGTAAATCAGTCATCATTTTTATTCTATTATCTATCAGTTACAGGAGATATACTTTCTCCCGAGTGTACTCGCGAGGCAAAATTTTACGATAGCCGTACACCAAGCTATTTTTCTTGGATATTACGTTATTTCCAGCTTGGCGAGTAGGTTATGGCCCTAGTCGGGCGTAAAGCTGCCTGAACTTTCGAACCGTTTCAAGTTATCGGCCGATGGTGTCGCTTATTTTTCCCGGAAATCGTACTTCATAAATCGCGCGCGTATGCCTGCTGGCAACGACGTTGCGCGCCCTTATTATACTTTCATCGGTATTCGCGTCTTTATTATTAGTCCATAAAGCTCCGACGGTCTATAATTCGCGGTGAACCGAGTTCTCGGGCCTCGATCGTCGTATACGATACCAGAAAGAGAGAGAGAGAGAGATGATGATGAAGAAGCTCTCTCGAGGATTGCCCGTGGCTGCGTGCAACTCTTGTGCACGTGCCTCGATTTCGCCCGTGGTCAGTGGATCGCGGTAGTGGCGAGAGAAAAATGAAACAAGAGGAAGTATCGCTAGCTTAAAGAGAGGAACCACATTAAGAGTCCAAGTATTCAATGTTTCCTGGGATATTTTCTTTTATAGAGAAGAATTTATGTAACGCTTTAAAGTACATTTGGTCATTTTTCCAATTCATTTCACACAGAAATCTGTGAGATATGGATCATAGACTATCTATACTAATATTACAAAGAGACCAAATTTGTAGGGAGTAATGGAACTACTGGAACTACTGTGCCGATTGTAAGCATTTTTTTTTTAGTAATACAAAGCTACACTAGTCCTTAGTAATATAAGCTATAGTTTATTTTGATAAAAATAAATTGAAAATTATAAGGTGATCTTTAAAAATCCTTATTAAGTATAATACATTAATCTTTACCAAAAGGAATCATTTGATCCTCTGGAAAATTTCAATATATATATTAATATAAAATTTTAAAAAATTTTAAGAATTTTATATATATAAAATTTCAATATATATATATAATTCATCATTTTATATATATATATATATATATATAGTGTTTATCTTCATGAAATTTTCCAGAGGATCAAATGATTCCTTTATATATATATGTATAATGCAGGCACGAACGCGACGTAGAGTAAGAATAGTATTCCATATAGGTGAAACCACGGGGCAACTAGTTCTTTATAAATGAAACTATTCATTTTAGATACTCGAGAATTAAATCCTTCACGAAAACCGTACGAGTGCTTCGGATAACCAGCAAAGGAGCTAAAGGACTCGAGCACGCGGCCTTCTTGGATTCCATTATCTGGCAGCTGCCTCCTCGGGGTTGCGTATCTCGTTTCTTTTTCTCTATAGAACGTCTTCCATGTACCGAAGAACCGTCTCCTTTATAAATACGTGTCGTGTTTTTTTTTTCCGTTTAAAGTAATATTTAACCCCAGACGCTCTAGAGGACTGCAACGTTTTATTCCCAATACCGAGAGAGTGTGAGGAGTTATTTTGACTCCTTTCATCATTTTGAAAACAACAGATGATGATATAAACCAACGCTAATTAACAAAACTTGAACAGAAAAGAAACTACTCCTCGGTGAAAATCCTTGTCACCCCTGTGTGGATGACGCGACGGTCAACGTGTTAAATCGGTGATGCGTACATGAGCAACAGATTTAGACACGAAACTAATTCCTTTTTCCCTCCCAACGTCTTGTTCCTATCACTAAATATTTTTAAGTTAACGTTTCTATCGACCTATGTTTCAATTAACCTCGGTTTCCTCCACTATTTAACAGGATCGCTTAAATTCTTCGGCGTGTATTGAACCTAATTACTTTGTAACGAGTTTTAAGGAAAATTACTCACCCATAGAGCATCGCGGCGCCAGCTATGCCGCCTCCGCATTGTGCAGCGATGTACAGAGCAGCCCGAAGCAGAGAAATCCGTCGACACAAAGCAAAGGACATCGAGACAGCTGGATTCACGTGGCCACCTGCGAGCCAACCATTCCATCATTTTATTACGAGTTTACCAACTCCGTACCCGATGGATAAAACCAACCATTTCCCCTATTCGTACACGCAAGTAATAAATTACTGTACCGATACTTGTTGATACTTTCAATTTAGCGATACTCTATCAGCGTCGTTCGGTGGTCGAAGGAATTATTTTATCCACCTTGAACGTTCTATTCTTTTATTTTCACGGTATACGATTGATTTTCTCTAAATCAATTTTATAGTATGTTTAATTAATTAACAGTACTTATCACGCGTCGAGAGCTAGTTTGTTTCGAAATTTTATTGAAATAATTAATGGGTAGCTTTTTAAACGCTGGAAACTGAGGCCTTATAAAAGCACAGAATTAATTTCTGATAAATATGCAATATTCGACGAGATTCGTATGACGTTTCTTTTTTTAAGAGAATTATACTCTTTTTCTATACAGAAAACGTGTAATGTAAAATGGTTATTGAATATGAAAATATTATAGAATATCAGAGAAAATGAAAACGAAAAAGGTAGATAATTGCAAGCAAATGGACTTTCGTCTCAAGTTTTAGAATCACCCTATACAGGAATACAGACGCGCTCTCCGCTCGTTAATTAGCCTTGCTCGTCGAGAGGGAAGAATAAATGCGATCGTGTTTCGCTTAGACTGCAACAAAACGCTAACAGCCTACGCGTGTCAGTGTCGCGGTAGAAAAACAAAAATTTTATTTTAACAACGCACAAAAATTCAATATATTGATTTATGTCCATTGTTCGTTCCCATAAAATTCCCAAATTCAAATTTATATTTAATTCTTTCATTTTATTTATCTTCTTTATTAAGTATGCAATATTTCATACGTGTAAGTTAAATATACATTAAAGAAAATTGAATGCGCAAAAGGCTGAAGTAAAGTTCAAGTATCTACTGTTTCTAAACTTAACCTTAACACGTGTAAGGAATAAAAAATCCTGTTCATCTCTAGTACGAGTACAACGTGAATCGAGTACATACAATATAAGCGCACACGTTCCAATAAACCCGTAGCGCTATATTTCCATCGGTCGTCATAATCGGTTAACGAGCCAATCGTGAAAGACCATGAGGGCAAGCTGTAAACGATGCGACAGAGATCTCTGCTAAACTTCCTATCCAAAGTCTTTAAAATCATCGACAATTTACGTATTCCACGCGGCCACTTTTCGCTTTTTAAATACAATAAAGCCACGGAATCTAATAGCAATCATAAGCATGATTAAATATTCTATATAGAATTATTGACCTAGGAGTTGTAAGCGTCAACTATTTTTGACAGAGCACTTCCTGACTCCCCGTCAAAGAACGATACAATATTCCTTGCAAAAACAGTTATCTAACCTCAAAATTGGTATTTCTAACGATCCCAAAGCAAAGTTTAGCCAAATTTTGTATAACGAGTCTTTCACGATTCAGTTGTTATACGTTGGGCTTCGTTTGTTATCTATCATTGAAAATAATGGTGTAAAGTAGAGGATTCTTACCACTGATGTGGCCGAAGATCATCGAGATCGCAGCGATCGCGAATCCTGACGCCACGGCGGTGGCCAAGACGCAGAGTCCGCTTCCCGAGACCACGGAGGACGCAGCCGCGCCAGACACCACGAGGCTGAAGAGGAAAGTGGCGAAACACTCGACGGCCACTGCTCTCCACAGTTCTAAGCTCCGTGCCTCGATGGACATAGGCGCCTTTCTCTCCGTTAATTCCGCGTGGTTTTCTTTCAGCGCGGAGATCCTCGTCAGAAGTGTCACTATATGAGCGTCCAGCTCGCGCGACAGCGACTCCGTGGTCATTCTTCGGCGCTTATGTTTACACGGAATTCGAAAGAAAACTTTTACTTGATCTGTCTGTACGAGTTTCTGTCAGTTGTCGTTTAAAGCATGCTTTTATTTATCACTGCTCGACTGCACCTCCAAACCGTAAAACATCAGTTTCTTGGTCACTGAATGTTTTCAATGTTATTCCGCACTCTTTTCGCGGACACTCGAGAGTTCGAATAGCTCGCGATGGAATCGACGCGAGTAAAGGTATGCACAAAGTGGTGCTACCGAGTAGGGGAGGACACTGACGTCCCGATGTTGCCGGAATGGCAACGCGCTCTCGAGTGACAAGCGATCCCCGCGCGGAACAAGTGGGCCCTGGCCAGGACTCGCCGGCTGCCCCCACCACCGCTCCATCCCCACTCTGCAACCTCTGTCGGTGGGCGACGCATCTGTACCTAACACGAGCACACACGAGCGCACACGATCACAGACGAGCGCTGGTCGTCGTTCGGGGATGTACTTTCTTCCCTGCCCCCGCAAGGGCAAACAAAGAAATGGCCAAAGGAGGACTTTCTGTCAGTGGTGAAATCGACATGTCGAGATTGTTTGAAATATATTCGAAGAATATTCCAACTCTCTGATAGACATGGGCATATTTAAAATAATTACATGTATATCTGATATACAATTTCAAAGAATATCATCTTATCTTACGGTTATTTCATTTTTGACACTTTACCGGTAGTTGTAGGTTGTAGGACGTATAATAAAATTGACGATCCATAAGTATTAACAATTATTTTTTTGTGTCAAAATAATCTGACTATTATCAGAATATATTTCAAAATCCATGTGTTTGTGATTTTCCTATAACTGTTACTATTTTTGTCCAAGTCAGACGAAATTTGTTGTAGTTGCTCGTTATGTTTCAATGAAAGGTACGTGCTACTTAATCTGACGGTATCCTAGATAAAGCTATAATTATAATTTGATATAAATCGTATTTCAAACTTATAGTCAGCGCTTTTGACGATAAAACGTCCAAGTTTGTAGCGTTCTTATTAGTTCTCATTCTTGGCGTTAGATGGGACCACCAAATGTACAAATGTCGACAATGCAGATACCTATTCGTATCAAAGATCTGTTCGTATGTATTTCTTTATAGCTCCAACTGTTCTTTTTATACTATCATTTGGAGGACGGGAAAATACATTGTTTTCAAATAATGATTACTTTTAGTAGTTTGAAATAATCATTATTTCGAATAACGAACTTATTTCGGTTGCCGGAAATGCAAGAGTAAAAAAAATATTCGAAATAATTATTTCAAACAAAATGTTCCTAAGTCTGTTCAGAACTTTCTAGCGGTGTTTTAATTCATGTAAAAGTGATAATGAAAATCATTATGAATAAAAAATAATCCAATAAAATAAATAAAATAAAAAAAAAGACTTTGATCTTTAGATGTCGTGAATATACGAATAGCGATTGAAATAATTATATCCATACTGCGCGATGTCTGTCTTATTCCCACGAGTTCAAAGACTATTTTAATGGCCAAGTTCCCACAAAAAGGGATATACGCACGACGGGACACAGACAACGAGCATAATAGCGTCCATTTAAATCAACTTTGCGCGAACATCAAACAAAGATGGAAGCTACCGAATAGTCGCGTTCAACAAACTCGCATTCCTCTTAACCTCTGTTGACTGTAACAGATTAGGTGATTTTCAATACAGTTACTTGATAAATTAAAAGTTCATTTTCAAATGATAACGCATGGCTTCTTCATTGTCAAGAAAGGATTGAACTTGCTGTCCAAGAGATTTTTCTTATTTTTTAAGGACCGTTCAGCTCGAGTTTACTTTTGTTCTCAGAAGTCGACCCCGGTGTGTCAAGCGTGACGATTTCAAGAGGATAGCGCAACAGGCCAATGTAATTAAACACGGTCGGCTCTTTACTAGGACTGTACGAGTTTATAAGTAAAGTCGAGCGGGGAACGGGTAATAAATCCAGCAATTGCTGTAAATTGAAGAACTCGCACGGGGGACGACCGGCGCGTAAAAAAAGCTTTTACTTTGTGCGCCAGTTGGTTAGCCTGGAGAAGTCATCGGATCACGCGATGTCAAGTGCGACGATGTTTCTCGTTACGAAGAACAAGTTACTCTTACACGTTTTAAAGCTACTCTTTAGTGTGTCAAATTAAAATTTCTATTGAAATTAAAATTTTCTATTCGAACGAAAATTTTCTATTGCAAGTAAAAATGTTCAGCGATATCTATGAGCTTTGCCTGATAACATTGAATTATTAATTTCATAAATGAACACTATTTCCAAGCATTTATGGCGCTGGCAGCACAGGTGCCTCGGACCAAAGCGTGTTATCGTAAGTAAACAGTGATTGCTTACGGTGCACGGCAGTTCAGTAACAACTTCTACAATTTTTTACCTTTGATCCTATTTTCACCTAAGTGAGTTATAAAAACCGTATGCTTTTACTACTATATATTCGTGCATTTTCACTTGCAACACAAGCGGTTTTTTGTTATCAAAGTTACATTCATAGGTTAACAGACAAAATTGTATTCAAATAATGAATAATAAATAAAAAATTCTTTGCAACATTTATTTCATTGAATAGTTAAACTTGTATTTATACATTGTAAAGAATTGCATTCAATTATTCAAAATATGTATGCAATACGTGTCTATTGTTTATTTGTTATTCAAAATCTGTATCTAGATAAGATAATTTTGTCCATCTCTGCTATTAATTGTCACTCACGTTTTCTATCGTTCATCTACACGTTGCTTAAACAAGTCTTTATTTCTGAATGGTAATCAAAGTCATACACACTGCACATGTATGTATAAGTGTATAACCCACGTAAGGGCTAAAAGTATGACCTTAATCGGCAGAAGGGTTATGTAGTTTTCATTTGTCTTAATCCGAAATTTTAGCTTCGTAGAAATTAGTCTGATAGTCAACGTGTTAAACTATCGTATTAAGTGACAAGGCATTCCAGTGATACGATAGCGATGAGCAACGGTGATCTAATCTTTCTCGAGTAAAATCATTTGAAGATAAGGGCGCCGACATCGCATAAACCGATAATTTATTATATTATAGAGAGTGAGTCACGGAAATGAGAGTTTCTTGGTACAAACATAATCGTCATAGTTTTGTTTCTCCCAAAGTCATTCTTTTCTATGTACAAGTATATTTCAACAACAAAAACATGATAAATTAAAACTCTTTGGGCCCAATACGTTAGGAGAAAGCAGGAACTTCCCACAATGCCATTTATAACATTATTCACGACTTACCCTGTATATGTATAGGGTGGTCACATGCGTCGTACTATAAAGAAAATAATTGTACAAGAAATTACGATACACTTTGGGCTCCATAACAGCGCGCCATGTCGAGGTTATGTTTTATAATAGCACTTAAGACTGTTCATCGTCTTTTATGTAGTTTTTCTTTACTACCACATATGTATTTTGCTTTCTCCATAAATTCCAGTCCTATCCTCTCACAACTATATACGACATAGCCGATAAAAAGTCACTTCGAATTTCAAAGATTTTTTATCGATTGCTCCATCGATTCAGATGGACAGAATGTTTTCATTACACCCTATACAGGATCAGCGCAATGACACATCCGTTCACGCAACGGCATACTTGGATGATAATAGGGACTTACATACAGGGTGTTGTTTTTACACCATACGTATCTATAACACTGCTGCATTTTTCTAAAATACCAAAAATAAGGCAAATGTCCTGATTAACATTAAATTTCTTCAGAATAATATTTTTCATAAAAGAAAAGTCTTTGAAAATTTTATGTAAAAGATGAAAATTTTGCAGGGACTGATCTGGCATTCAACGTCATATAATTTAAAAAAATATCTTTTGCCTTGAAAATTTAAAATATAACCCAGATCTATCTTTTCTCTAACGGTTTATATACCTCTAAAAAAAAAAAAAAATATTGAAATGCTCGTGTTTGAGGAAACACACTGTAGATCATGCTCGATCCAGCAAGTATTTATTAACGCGTGGGCGGTAGATCGCAGCGCGTATTTGCACGCGAGTTCAACATTCACGTTTAGTAGTCGCTGGACGATAGACTGGACTGGACTAAACAACGCTATTGTCGTAAACAACTTTTCAAAACAAGCTACGTTAGTGCAGCGAATCTCAGTGAACCCTATTTCGACCGCTATAAATACAACACCATCTTTAAATACAGTCACAGTTTCATTGATGAAACTGTCACACGATATCGTACCAATGTGAAAATTAGTCGTTAAAGTAAGTGATCGATAGTGAACTATATTCCTAAATAAGTTTTCAAATTGGTTCATAATTGTGATTGAATTAGAATATTAAAATTGGATGAAATTTGATATTGATCGCATCCTTTGATTACGTACTTCGTCATCGAATTGCTTAATTATCAACATGATATCGATATCGTTCCCATCGCTAGCTACAGGGTGTTGGCCCATGCGCGTGAGTCGTGAATCGTGATCCACGTAAATTTCGTAAACCCACGTGTAGCAACTTCGCGATACTCGCTTAGCGTTCCTTTCCACAATCGTACACCAACTGTTCTTTCCTACTACGTCTATCTCATTGTATCTCTGCTCAATGAACGTATACGTCTGTCCGTAAAGTTTTACTTTCGCAACGCCTTTCCCTTTTCCTGTGGTTGGTCGAGAGTTTCTTGGAAGACCAAGTTCTCCACTTTTACGCGCGCATTGGGAAGTGTCACGCGTCTCTACGCACACACGAGCAAAACCAACAGCAAACCAATGAAACCAAGCCTGTCTCACTCTCTCGTTGCAGCTAAACGTTAGTCTGCACGCGGTAAGATGGCCGTGTACAGGCTGTGCTCACCGTTTGGTCGCGTCTGTTTTTCTCTGTACTTTCTTACGGTCGCAGTGCTGTGTCAGGAGCAACATTCGTCTGGTAGTCGATACTATAGTCGTGATGGTGTCTACGTGCCAACGAACGGGACGGATTATCGGACCGACACGTATATTTACAAGGACAGGAGGTACGGTTACCGTCCCAGTTACCTGGATCCTGTTTACAGAGGACACATCAAACCAACGGACGATCGGTATCACCGCCAGGTAAGTCGGACAATGCAAAAGAAAAGAGCCAGTGATCAAATCACGTCGTAAACATTGTGCTTTCTTTTGAATATTTGTGTATCTACGGTCATTCCAAGAAATATTAGGTCATTGTATGTAACGTAGCTTCCTCGTTACACACAGCGCTAAAACAGATAGGCGAAATTCTCATCTAGATGAAAGTCTCTAACATTAAATGAGTGATACATAACTTGTGATAATATTATGTTTCTCGTTGAACGATTCGTGTGTAGCGCGTGCGAAGAATTTCGAGAGACTATGATATTGTAAAAAAAGAAAGTACAGACATTAATTTTCGATTATTTTGTCTGAATCGTGAAAAGTTTCCTTCTAAATATAAGTTATGTAAATAGTAAAGTCTGTAAATAAAGTCCTGCCAAAAGTATTTTGTATAAAAATTTTGTCTAGTATTGCTTCATAAGTTTTCTTGAACATTTTCTTTTTAAATTGAAAATACCATTTCCTTTATTGTGTAACATTACATAAAAGTTAGAAAAAACTTCCCTATAAAAGGGTCCTTCCATTTAAGGATGTTATAAATTTTAATACCCATATCCTAGAATTACTATCCAATTCATTTTGAAAATAAAGAGTAATTAATTACTTGTAGGACACACCTGCAAGACTTCCTCTGCCTGGAATACTAGGTGGCTGGCGAGAAGATCTACAAGGAAGAGAACGGCCAGATTCAAAAAATTTACCTAGAGACGTAACAGTTGACACAAATTATGGACAAATACAAGGATTCAAGGTGTATATATATGATGATCCGCAAGCAAGACACAGACCTTGGAGTTTGCCAGTTGAAAGAGTTACAAAACATGTTAACGTATTTCTGGGTATTCCTTATGCCATGCCACCTATTAGGGAGGGTCGTTTCAAGCCTCCCAGACCTCACAGAGGTTGGCAGTTAATGCAAGCTGTCGATTGGGGTCCAGCATGTCCTCAACCTAGTGCATATACTGGTGCCACTAAAGGAATCAGAGATGTAGACGAAGATTGTCTATATTTAAATATTTTTACACCAAATATTGATTCTGGACTTGCTCAACCATATGCTGTAATGTTTTACATTCATGGTGGAGAATTTACTCACGGAGCTAGTAACTTATTCCCTGCTCATATGTTGGCTGCATTTTACAATGTAGTAGTTGTATCTATTAATTATCGATTGGGAGCATTAGGATTTCTGAGTACAGGAGACGAGAACAGTCCTGGAAACTATGGAATTCTAGATCAAGCTATGGCACTACAATGGGTGTATGATAATATTAGGGCTTTCAATGGTAATCCAGAAGCAATAACACTTTTTGGACCTGGTGCTGGTGCAGCAAGTGCTGGACTGCTAATGGTTTCACCTAGAACCAGTGAAATGGTATCCAAAGTAATAGCTCAATCAGGTTCTGCATTGGCAGACTGGGCAGTTATAATAGACAAATACAGAGCACAGAATACATCCAGAGTATATGCTGAAATGTTGGGCTGTAGTATAGAAAGCAGTTGGAAATTGGTGCAGTGTTTGAAAGATGGTCGAAGCTTTCTAGAATTGGGTAATTCTGAATTGAAGCCACATATTGGAATGTTTCCATGGGCTCCTGTGTTAGACATTAATTTCACTGTACCAAGCGATAATTGGTTTGAAGACTGGAGAGCATCTGATTGGCGTTTCTTTCTTGAAACACCAGAAAATAGTATTAAAAATTATAAATTCAAACAGAACTTGGCATACATGGCTGGTGTAACTACTCAAGAGGCATCATATATTATATGTACGTAATTTATAATTTCACTTGCCATATTTATATTTTAATAATCATTTTCTGTAATTTCAGATAACAATGTTACACTGGCAAGGAATCAATATGTAATAGATCCAGAATTATTCGATCAAAAAATTTGGGAACTCGTTCTTCGGTACAATTACACCCTCAATCCTCAAGGCGTTTATGAAGCTATAAAGTATATGTACACATATTGGCCTGATCCAAAAAATATTACACACATTCGCGATCAGTACATCAATGTAAGTTTTATGCATTGCAATTATAACTTTAGTTTTTATAATTGTATTTTTTATACAAATTAATGTCATGTTGTCTATCCAGCTATTATCAGATTTTCATTACGTGGCTCCTTTTGACAAAATTGCAAAGTTATTGGTAGAGAGACACGTACCTACTTATTTGTACGTGTTAAATACTACCATAGAAGCACTAAAACTGCCACAGTGGCGTAGAGTACCTCACGATACTGAACTTCTTTGGCTGACTGGCGCACCTTTCATGGATATCGGTAGGTGTGCGATACTTGAAAATTCTCTTTTAAGATATCGTATGATAACAAAATGCTATCCTTTCAGAATTTTTTCCTCAGAAATGGAAATTGAAGCGAGACATGTGGACAGACAACGATCGCAATATGAGTCACTTCTTCATGAAAGCGTTTTCCAATTTTGCAACCTATGGGTATGCTCATTAATATCTTAAAATTTTTTTTTTTTTTTTAATGGAGATCATGTTATTAATTATATTATAGAAATCCAACACCGTCGCAAATTGTGGGGTTACACTTCGATGTTGCTAGGCAAGGGCAACTACGCTATCTGAACATTAATACTACTTTCAACAGTTCAATTTTATTCAATTATCGACAAACTGAAAGTGCATTTTGGTCCGCTTACTTGCCAACTGTTATTGGTCGTTTAGTGCCTACGTATCCTCCAGTTACCGAAGTAAGCAAACTATTTTCTTTTTATATCTCTTGTGTAAGATATTTACACTCGAAAATATCTTTATTTATTCAATTCTACGTTTATTACAGTATTGGTGGGAACCGAAGCAGCCTTTGCAAATTGCGTTTTGGTCAGTTTCTACCGCGTGTCTGCTGTTGATTGTACTATCCGTTGTGTGCTGCATGCTTTGGCGCAATGCCAAGAGGTAAGAAAAGGTAAACAGAACCAAAGCTCTTACTACATTTATCTGTAGTGCATGCGGGAGATGGTTCTGGTTTTACTATCGAACTACACGAATTACATTGTAAGGGATCGTAGGTTTAATCCATTTAAAAATTCATATAAGAATTTCATGTATTAATCCAATTTCTGCTTATAATTCAAGCAGCAAAACCAGGGCTGCCAGAATATATGCAGGTAATTCGAGCACTGATCATATGGTGTCTGGCATATTATTGTGTACTTTACAGCACAGCTTCTAAATCTTGACAATGAGTTTCTCTGATAAAATAATAAAATAAGAAGTTTCGACAACCATAGTTTATTTCTTTATAGACGTTTCAATGTGAACATTTTGGTTCATATCAATATGATAGGGCACAAAAAAAAAGTTTAAATACTCTGCCATGTAACGGTAACCTAGACAGAAATAAACTGTGCTTGTTAAAACTACACATTTTATTATTTTGTTTTTGAATATGGCAAGCAACACATACTATATGACTCAATTTCTCTCACTTCAAAGGTTACAGTATCTTCATTTGGCATTTTCACAGTATTATTTGCTCATTCACTTTCTACACTTACTGGGAGGTATTTGCAATTAGTAGGTGGTACATATCTTTACTGTCTTCTGCGATTCCGTTTGCAGACAATCTGATCACTACTATAGCGGGGACATCTTGATGGTACGAGACGATGAGCCCTCGGAGGGAATCGAGAATCTGACTCGTCCCTCGAAGGAAAACCTTTACGAATATCGCGATGCACCAAATGTCAGATCCAGAACGCCGCGACAAAATGAATCGAAGCTTCAAGAACGATTAACACAGAACAGGAAGTTCAGTTCAACCCCGTCCCTCAGAAGCAACTCCAATATATCTTTGAAGGACATGCGCTCCGACGGATTTGTTACCAGCTCACCCAACGGTCATCCCAAGATAAACAAAGCGATGAGCCAAACTTCGTTATCTAAAAGCAAAAGCAAGACACAGCTAGTCCAAGGTGTTCCACAGACGGCTGTATGATAGCCTTTTATCGTGTGTAATTGGACGTACTTTTCGAAACTAGTACAATGGATGTCAATTTATATGAAACAAAACTCTAGTAGAGTGATGCTGATCGTTTTATAAACGATTACAAAATTTTCGGAAACCGTGATTCTTTATTTATATAAGGAATACGTGGAAACTTTACTAACGATCGAAAAACTTAGAATGAACAAAAAAATAATAATTTTGAACACAAAGCTGTGATCATCTGCATTGGTTACAATTTCCCGAAAGGTTAAGAAATATCCCGTGTGTACGGGATAAAAAAAAATGCGCGAACGACTGAATTTAATTAATATTTTAAGTTTCAGCTAAATATTTAATCCGTCCATAGAAATGTCGTTGTTACGCGTATGTAAAAACTTCTATTTTTTATCTAACACTGTACATATCGATACTTATTTTATACCTTTTTTACATTGATTTTATTCTTATAAGGATCGTCGTTGTGCCTCGTAGAATATATAAATGTTTTTTAAGGAGAACAATACACGCCACAATAGTAATATATTATACAATAATACAAGTCACGTCCGTGTAACTTTAAGAATCAATTCAATAGCCATAGGTTTAATAAAGTATGGGATTTTATATCTCTTTTCACTACGAAAGAGGTATCAGTGGCGCGTTATACTTCATGGGACTTCAACTGAAATAAAATATCAACGTCCCATCTAAAGAAAAAACGAAGAACTTTAATATAAAATAAATATTTAATCCAGCCTAATCATTCAAAATACTTCGGCAGGTGGTTTCTCTGTTTATAGGTTAACGCGTCACTGCACACTACTACATATCTAAACGGCGTATTTCTATACACCATCGTTTATAGTATTATTAAAGAACACGCGTAATTTGTAGTTGAACCGATCTCATTATTCTCATTGTCATAATTTCATTGACATAGGTTCACAGTTTAACCATTTGTAGTACCTAATTATACAGATGTATATTGTTATATCTTGCGAGAGATTTTATATATTTTGTCTAGCATATAAAGCTCATTCCGTACTAAGCAAATTTAATTGTATTTAACTAGTGTATTCGGTACCTTTTACACATAAATTGACGCTCTTACCATATTAATCTTTATTTGTTCTAAAAATAGAACTATTTTGTATTGCATACATCACGTTCTTGTAGATGGCATTAGTCATAAGACTTTCAAAAATGTACATTTCATAGTAATTTATTATAAATGTTTCAAAGCGTACAAAACTCTTTTTCGAACTTAAACGCGCTACTGAAGCGCTTCTGCCATGTCTATCTTGCTGACCATGTTAATTGAGTACCCCAGATTTAATATTAAGCCGTGGAACATGTATTGTATGTATTACGGTATCATAGACCGTCGTTAAATAAGTTTTTGTAAAAAAAATAAATAAATAATAAAACCAAGTTTGACATGTTCTAATTATTGGTGACGCATCAAGTACACTTATCAGTTTATCATTTGCATTTGCTTAGATACCTCTTTTTATAATTCTCTGTTATCAATTACGCGATCCGTTCCCAATTACAACAACATTCATTGTTTACATTTAGTTGATAGGTATCGCAATAATTGCAATGTCCGTAGGCGATCCTTTTGATTTATCACGAATTATTATTAAAAAAGACGAAGAAAGATGAACCCGAAGAAGGTAAAATTAATAACAGATGCGTGTATCATCTTTTTTCCCTTAAATATGTTGTTCGTTCATATCGTGAACCACACACAGAAACGTGTAACCAAGAACAAGGAACGAGTAGATCGCGAAGAACAAAGTAAATACAAATTTGATCCTCTGGGTCTGGAGGTTAAACATCCTGGGACAGCGGTATTGCTTTTGCAATGTCAAGAGCAACCTATACTCTTAGCTGCGGCCGCTGCTCTCTCCAAGTATGGCAGCAAATCTCAAGGAAACCTAGAGGTCCTGTTCGACCTCGAAATTGTAGCAAGCGTTATCCCGCTAATCGAACACGAAAATCTATTTACTCGAAGGTTACTTGCCTAATTCAACTCTTAAGTAGCTGTAGCAGGTCATAAATCTACTATTTATCAGGATATTATATGTTCTATCACTCTTTAATTTGCTACTGCAATATTTAGATTTGCTGCAAAGCTGTTGGCAGAGATGGCAGCCATTCCCAACGTTCGCAACTTCCTGCTAGACAGCACCTACTATATTCCACATTTTGCAAATATTTTGGTCAACGACAAAGACCTCTTCATGCAGGAATTCTCCTCTGCAATATTAGCAGAAGTGTCAAAGGACATGTTCGGCGTCGCACAATTATTGAAACAATGTTTGGATATGAACTTCCTGTTCAAGAGACTTCAGTCTCCAGATCCGGACGTGAAAAAGAACAATTTAGAAATTATGCACAATCTCTTGCGAGATTCTACTGGAGCCAAAGAAATGATAGAAACAAAGGTTTGTTTAGACGAACAATCGATTTCGTGAAATTTCATTAATTTGGAAACTATACACCCTCCATTGGAACATGAAAAGCGATTAAACAAAATCTCATCTAGATGTAACAGAATTACAAAACGACGAAATTACGAAAAAAAACATTAAGAAAACAGCAGAATTTTATATCACTTTCAGGATTTTAATTTGAATCTTCTATACGATCTTTTCGACTCGCCTTATCGCGAAATCCAAGGATTAGCATTGAATATCGTGGGTGAGCTGGTCAGTAGGAACCAAGATGATCACTTGCAAAACCTTTTCAGAAGATCGAACGGTCTCCAGGCTTTGCTAAAGTTTTTAGATGTAAGACTCGATCTAGTGCATTCATGTAACACTTAATAGCACACCTCTTCCAATTCAGAAAGAAGAATGCGTAGACCTTCATTCGGAGGTGCTCAGAATTCTCTGTTTGGCCTCCGATAATCCTGCAACGATCGATTTACTCAACGACATCGGAGGCATTAAAAGGCTTCTACAGTACACACAAGACACGCCAAACTCGAAATTTTTCGTGGAAGCTCTTGATGTAGTCGTTCGCCTATCGCACACTCCCCTAGGCAGAAAAGTAACACGTTTTGTTTACCGTTGCTATAAATTAAGACATTCATTGTCGACTCAATTTCATTAAACTTTCAGCGAGGGGGACACAATCTTGAGAATTATGATTATATTTAATATCGTTATTTCATTTTCATGATTGGGATAACCAAAAGTTTTTTCCAATTTTTTTTCTTTCTATATCCATTTTCAGCAAATGTTCAATCTGAATAACAGTATTTAAATTTTATCCTGTGCATACCATTTCGTAATTTTCGAACTTCTCTTCCATATCAAAATAATGAAGTATTTTTACTTTACTTTAGATAGCAAGTAGACAGTTGAAAAGTTACGCTATTCTTCTATCACAACTGATTTAACGTTTATTTATTCGAAAGGCACTGTACACCTACGGGATCATCGATCATTTATTGCTGACATTGTCTGGCAACGTGCAGTCCAATATCTACGAGATCAGCTGTCACGGTATCGGTATGATGACTCTTCACAACGACGCTGCTAAAGAACTGACCGAGAGCAATTGCATAAAGAATGTTTTAGGTATTCGAGAAGCTACCAGTCTCTTTGAACGATTATCTACTTCGCTAATTCGAAAAACATTTACAGATATACTGAAAAATGAAAACTTGAAATGGACTATAAGACAGGCAGCCATGTTTGCATTGAACCGATTGCTAAAGTGTGACATGAAGAATTGCCACTATTTCTTGGATACCCATGGACAGGTAGACACGTTGGACATCCGAGATCGTTTGAACAGCTCTAGAACTGTCATTTAGATGAAGAATGCTTTCACATTCCCTTAGAATTATCTCGTATGGCTGATGAAGCAAACAACGGGAAAAGTTCCTATAGAAATATTGGTGGGAGCCGTCGAGTCCCTAACAACAATCGCCAGGAATCGATCGTTAAGAAATGTCATCGTTAACAGCAACACGGTGGATACAGCGTGCGCATCGTTCGAAGTAAATCCCTTCGGTATATTTACATAAGAGAGATAAATCAACAAAATTTTGGTTGATTTACGGAAAAATTGAAAGAATATAAAACCTTGGAACTAAAACGGATTCTTGTTAGTTGACGTGTCCAATGATGAACGACTACAAAATCGCCTGCTGCAATGCTATAGCCATACTGTGCGTAGACAAGATCGGAAGGTCCGCTTTCCTGAAGGCTCATGGACCGCGCAAATTATACAATTTATTGGTCGACGTCAAATCGATCCCAGTAAGGAATGCAGCCGTTCAATTGATACAATTGTTATGCGCGGATCCGAGTCTAGCGGACGCTTTCGTTCAAGCCAGATATTTAAACTTGTGAGTCCATTTTGGAACCTTAATATACAGATCGGGACACATGTTCCCAATCGTTCCAATAACCGATAAAAACGATACCCAAGCATGGTGAACAACCGCACGACCGCAATAGGCGTGCCCACGTGGGACACGTGCATAGAAGCGCTCTTCGACTCGCACCTGCCAATCAAGTTTGCTTTCACCGGACGACTTTCTCTGCACGATGTCACCCAAAACGGATTTTACGTTCTTCGTAGAAACGTCTGCCCGTACGGCCGTGTCTTGTTACCGTTATATATGTATATTCCATTAAAAGTATTGGGTTGTTCGGAAAGTCCATGCCG
Source organism: Hylaeus volcanicus (assembly GCF_026283585.1). Taxonomy (NCBI): domain Eukaryota; kingdom Metazoa; phylum Arthropoda; class Insecta; order Hymenoptera; family Colletidae; genus Hylaeus; species Hylaeus volcanicus. Next base: position 25,039,295 of record NC_071981.1, read on the forward strand.
ATTTTTGATAGGTGGCGCAGGTCTGAATATGTCGAAGTTCCTGAAAACAAATAACATATATATGTACATCCCTTAAAAGGTGGAAAGGTTGTGGAACAAAATGGTACCTATGTAATTCAATAAATATATATTACAATTCAAATTGTGCCTTTGAAGTTTTCTTAAAAATTGGCACGAACTTTCTGGACGACCTAATATAAAGTTTTGCAGGATAAAGTACCTATCGACACGAATCTACATATTCCAACATACCCGAGACACTCGACAGTTATCTCAAACATTAAATATAATTTATAACATCATAATCTTCAAATAACTTTGAGACTTGGGTGATAAATTTGGGTACTGAATTCTGTGATATACCAATGGAAAATTCTTAACACAAATAGCTTTCATTTTCTTTCCATGCTGGCCATCCGGTTTCAACCTTGATCAGGTTTCCGATATTGGACGATATCTTTCGGTTCAAGTTCTGCCCACTGGAGCCTGTTTACGTCGTGAACTGTGTTCAGGCTTATGAATCAAGCACTAATTTACCATCTCCGAGTCGATCAATTTTAGAAGGTTACAATGTTTATTTGCTCTTGTCAATTGCGATCAACGCGTGTCATATCTTTGGTTCCCTAGATCCCGTTCAGATGAGCATAGAAGACCTTACCCGTACAGGAATATTCATGTCCAGCGAATTGCAAAATCTAGTGATGGACTCGAAATTCGGTCGTCTCCAATGCGACTCTTGCCTCTATGATTACGTAGAGTTATTCAAGTGCAAACTCGTCGCGGCAGAGTCTAAATGCGTGTATGTGTCTTTTAAGGAAGGCATGGCTTTATAGCGAATAGTTCCAAAGTTCAAAAAGCTTTCTAATGCTTTCCTACACCGACGCTCCAGATATCTATTCACATAAAAATCTGCGCGTTTATGACTACTCTATAACTTCTACTACTTTCGTGCAATCTGATAATCTGTCAGTTCGTAATTGTTAATACGTGTTTCGATCCAGAACATCAAAGGTAAGACAGGGATTGGCGAACGTAAATTACGTGGCTTCGCGCGCCAAGATGTTAGCAAAGTTTGTCGCGGGGAAAATGTCGGGACCTGACCCCCTGATCGGATGCGTGGATCATCAGCTGGAGATCCACTTGAAGGAAATCAAAGCCACCATAGAGACGAGCATCATACCATTGGGGATGCTCAGGGTCGGTTCTTACCTAGAAAGAGCCTTGCTTTTCAAAGCGATAGCTGACAGAATACATCTACCAGCTGCTCTGGTGCGAGGAGAGTATGGGAAAACTTGGGTCGAAGTAGCGGTTCCACAGGTATCTTAAAATTATTTTACAAACTCAGGAATAAATTCACAAATAATGATAAATTAATAAATCTTAACAAACTATATGCTTTAGAAAACACTGATCTTTTAACTTCTTTTAACTTCTTTTAACAATTATGCAGGTGGAAGGACCAGTCGAAGAAACTTCGTTTAAACCTTATCTCGACAGAGACACCTCTTGTCCAGAAATTGTAACATTACAAACTATACCACCGTATTCATACAAGGACTCTGATAAGGACGCAGTTTCAATCGATAACCGTCAAACTGTTTTCCCGACGAAGCTGATGAAGCCTAATTTCATCGTCGATCTAATGGACTCGCCTGGAGATCTAATCCCAATTAACTGTCACCGAGCTAGGTTTTATTACGAAACGCAACGGGTCTGCGACAAACTATGTCGCGATTGACATATTCGTTGATTCGAAAAAAATGATCAGACTGTTCGGAACACATATTGAATTTACAAATAGTCGGTTAAATTAAAATTACTCAAATAAAGACGTTGCGTCCCATGTTGTTCGAATAATATTAAACGAAAAACTAATAAATTGTAAATCCAATGTATACACTGAAAAGGCAAATTAATATAACAATATTAATACGTAATCGCAGGACTGCAATTTGTGTGCGCGAACTGTTTATTTTTGTTTAGATAAATCTATTACAAAATCGATTCGCTGAATTCTCACTCACTCTCGCTCTCTCTTTGGGTTATAGAAAGTTGATGATAGTTTACAAAATTACGCTGTAATAAAATACAAATACATTATTTACACTAGTACACTAGTCCCATTGAACTATAAGACACAACTAAACGGATCAGTTTAGTACGTCGCTCAAATAAATTACTTTTCATTGCAGCAGGGTACACTCCCATTGTTAACACGCTGACTGCAGAGAAAATTTAATTGAAAAATTGCTTGTGAACTCGCATTTATTACGATATTTAAGAAAGACGCGTGAACGGTCGCTGTGTAACGGTGCCGATACTGCCAACAGTCACAAATTAAACAAAATTAAACAAATGTCATTAAACAATGAACAAGTGTCACGATGCCAACTCTATTAAATGCCCATATCGTTTAATCGAAACATTTGGTGTAATGTAGACAGCATCATTGCCTCCAGATTTGAAAGGTTGATCAGAAATGTGCAGCTAATTCACTTGCGTCATAAATATCGTTCATAAATGGCAATCGCTGTATTAAGACGTTCTACTAACTCCGCATAGCAATTCAATCGCAATCAAAGCTACGAATCGCAATTCGATTCACTGGGATGTGTAGAATGGCAATGTTTTGGCGTCTCCTAGTCTCACGAGTCCCAGGAAACTCTTTTCCGCTTCGAGTAGAGCGTATCTCGACGAACTGCCGACTTCCTTCAAGACCAAAATATCGTTCTTGTTCAAACACGTCACCTGGGCGGAGAAACAGGACTGACTGAAGTCCCTGTCTTTGCCTGAATTGTAATTCTAAAAATAGAATTTTCCTTTTTACTTCCTTTGCCTTTGTCTAGCATCCCTAATACTCGATTTTTTGTTAACGTAATTAATTCTTCATGGTACAATTTGATATCAAAATTAGTGTAAATTTATATTTATCTGAAGCGTTGGTTAGACAGTTGATTAATTGGCCGGTTGAAAGGACGTCAGATAGCCGGATAGAATGTTAGACTTGAAGTAATGGATTAGTTGGATTAAAGCAGTATGTGCCAAACAGGTTGTAATACTACGTTACGTAATAATATGTTAAAGTGCTTTTGGCAAAGCACACACCAATCTCACGCATTGCTTACATGCGAGGCCTGACTCTATGCTATGGTTAATATCGATTCACTAGGGAGCGTCCGCTTACCATGCACTGCAAGATCGGTCGATCGTTCACCTCCAAATGAAACCCAGCTTCGAAATGCTCGTCCATGTAATGAATCTGCGCGTATACCAGGTACAAACCGTCCTTGTTTATCACGAGACTTCCGTTGTTCTTCATGTCGAAGTGCTGATCCATACGAAGACCCTCCACCCAATCGCTCGCTCTCCACGCCTTGAAGACTCTATCGTCGTGACGGACTCTCGAACTTCCGGTGTCATTTTTTCTTCTCCCTAGCAAGTTCTTATCGGCGCCGTAATGTGCGGCGAAGGTTTGTCTGGACGTGTGCAGGTTCTTTCGAAGCCTGCGGGCAGGTTTCTTCGGCTGTTCTTCTGTGCTTCGGATGTTCGAACTCTGTCCATCAACGGTAAGGGCACCGTGAACGGATTCCGAGTGGGTGTAATATTTCTTGGGAGGATGCCTGCCTCGAACTTCGAGCGACCTGCGCAACATAAAGAAAAATCACGTTCTCTTCTTACAGTGTCTTGAAACCGTCTGCTTAAAATTAGTGTAACGATACCAAATGAAACAACTCACGTGTCTTGCTTGTCCGCGACAGACCAGTCCTCCAGACTCTCGCGAAGACTAGACCCAGACGCGATCACCCTCTTTGAACCATGTTTATGTGCACCAATAGACCGTTTACGTTTCTCAGCCGCCTTCCACTCCAGGAAATCTTTCAAGCTTTCAGTGTCGGGAACGTCCCGTTTTTGCTTGGTACTATTCTTTTGCTCCTCTGCGTGATCCTCGGAAATCTTTTCCGCGACTTTTTCCACGTGTGGTTCCCTTTCGGCATTCTTGTGGTTCTCCCACATGTTTTTCTTCAATTCTTGCTTTACCTCTGCCTTGTGGACAGCTGCCAACAGTATCCTCATAGCGTCGTTTGAGGTTGGCTCTGGAGGAGACGGGACAGGGGCAATCGTCGACAACGAATCAGGGAAATCGGATGGTCGGGCACCGTAGATAGGTGTAGAGTGGTCCGAAGAATATTCGGGCCAATGCGAACCGTCGTAGTCGGCATACTCGTATTCCATGTCATCGACGTCCAATTTATCCGAGTTGTCATTGTCCACTTTGTCGGAGTTGTCATCGTCACTGGACTCTCCAGCGTACACCTGCAGAAAGAAAAAATGATATATGAGCTGTTCCTTCTACAGTCAGGGTTTATCCGTTTTTGTTATTATGTTAGGCTTCATCAGTCATTCATCAAACATGCTTACCGTATATAAATTTCCATATCTTTCCAGTGTTTCCGTATGTTTGTTACAAGCTTATAGAATGTTTGAATATCCAAATTTGTACTACTTACTAAGTTCCTGTGAGGTCGTAATTATACAAATGTTAAACAGCAATTATAAACGTTATTGACATTTCTCTACAACTGAAAGTATTTTTCTCACAACACATCCTTGACTGTGACGCTCCCCCTACTTTAGAAAACACTTGTTTATATTGTAGACGCGCACAAGGCGGCGCTCGAAACGATGCATGCTCCGAGACATCACAATCCCGCGACGAATTGCATAATTCATGCGATAACATTCGTATATCGAGCGGCATTCACCGCGTGCAAGTTTATCCGGGTCATCGAACCGTTTCGTGACCACACTCGGACACGTGCCTCTCGCTTATCTCCGACCTTTAATGTCATTCGTCCTCGGCGATAACCCCATTTTGTGTTTGTTATGAGAGATCCATGTGAAAGATGAGCGCCGGTTATCTCGTAATTAATACCAATGCCAGCGATTTAAACCAACGCGTACTTTGATCTAACTTCTACCGTCGATCTCATATTAAGGATCTCGTATTCTGGTAATCCGGCTTCAATTCGTTTTTTTAAACTTTTCGGAAGTATTAGGTTGTCCAGAAAGTTCGTGGCAATTTTTAAGAAAACTTCAAAGGCACATTTGAATTGTAATATACAGGGTGTCCGAAAAATGTTGTAACACCTTGAAAGGAGTGGTTCGGGAGGAGATTTGAGACAACTTTTTCCTTAGCGAAAATGCTTTGCGGGTTTTCGTTGAGGAGATATTAACGGAAAACACTGACCAATCAGAGCGCGAGTATCCCCGTGGAGCGCTCGCGGTAGCGAATTAGCGCGGCCGCCTAGCGCGTAGTCTTCGCTACCACGGCCGCTCCATCGGCATACTCGCGCTCTGATTGGTCAGTGTTTTCCGTTAATATCTCCTCAACGAAAACCCGCAAAGCATTTTCGCTAAGGAAAAAGTTGTTTCAAATCACCTTGCGAACCACCCCTTTCAAGCTGTTACAACATTTTTGAGACACCCTGTATATGTTATCTGTTTTCAGCCATTTCGACATATACAGACCTGCACCACCTATCAAAAATCGGCATGGACTTTCCGGACAACCCAATATAAACCTTTAAGAATGTGATCCTGAAGTTTTAGATTAATATTCAAAATGCTCGCAATTTAATCTAGTAATCCGTCTTCGTGTAATACGAAAGCAATTTTATTCGAACAATAGACAACGAATAAAAACAACGAGTAGCGATTAGACGTCAAATTCTAACTTTTATTCGATGAATAATAGGTAAAAAAGTATTTATGTACGTTTTCCATTTAATTTCATAGATAAGTGAGGAAATTACGTTTGAAAAGCACAGAACAGCAATGACCTACGATACACTCCAGAGCAACTACACAACGGACCAATGAGCATCCGTTGCCAGTTGCGTAGGTTAGGTCATCGAGTTTTTCTTCGCGCAAAACAAAGTGTAAACGCACACTTTCTTTTCCTCTAATCTCAACGCTCATCCTTCACGCGTCCAATACACTACTTCCGTAATATATTCACTCTCACATTTACCCACTCCCACGATTACGGCCTGCTAACGACGCAAATTATCATCGAGTTATTGATATAAATTGACGTCTGAGCGACCGTTGAATCAGCCAATGGGGCGCGCCGAGTTTAACGAAACGACAATTTTGATTTACAACCTTTTCTCTGCTTAGAACGGAATATCCTCCCGAAATATAAAGCATTATCTCGGAACCAAACGATGCCGTGCATTATCTATTGTTTATAGTTTTCGCGAGACAATTCGTACCGAGTTAAAACAGAAGAATATCTGACAAGTCTGTATCTCGACGAGGAGATGATTCCTTTTGTGCTTTCGAACGACCCATTGCAAATTGAATTTAGTTTGTGATCATTAGACTGCGGATCTGTATGCAAAATAAAATTTATTTTATTTTCCAAATATTATAACATGAACTTTATTATCAATCTTTTTTATACTCTTGTATATTGTTTGCATTTTGTAGTTTCTTGCACATTCAAATTTCCTACGAATGCATAAAGATCCGCAGTCTAGTGATAAATATGATCTAGTGATCATATTTGACATCCTTACGCCTTTAGCCATTTTATATTACAAGACTTACAACAATCGAATAAGGAAAAAAGGTTGAAACGAAATCGTTAAAAGTTTTTGAGATGTATCGACTGACCCGTTCCTCGAAAGCTTTCAGCTCGTCCAGAAGATCCTCGCCAAGAAACCGATGCTTCAAACTCTCCACGTCGCGCTTCAAGTCCTCGATCTCGCGTGCATTGATCAGAGAGCGTCGCAATTTCCAGGTTTCCAGTCCAAAACACAGAAAAGCGATGGTCAAAGCGGCAACGCTCAGTATCGTGTTCCTATCGGGCCTGAACCGGTGCTTGTTGAACCCCTGCTCGAGCTCCGACTGCGAGATGCTCAGGTTCTCCCTGGAGAAGCTCAAGAACGAGCGCGATTCCTCCTTCACGTGGACGTCGTTCATCATCTTCTGCTTAATCTTCGCGACCTTCGTCTCACCTTCAGACAACATGGATGTCATATCGATCGAAATAAACACACACGCGGGCTCACAATGTTAACAAATCTCTAAATGACACTTGAATTTCCGTACAATAACACGGTCGAATGAAAGACGATATCCTCTATCGAGATTTCTGTATTCATTCGTCGGGAGAATCGTGTTTGCTTACGTCCACGGAGTCCATCACCAAAGTCGACGCTCTCACGAATTCTTTTCTCTTATCGATTCGCGATCGGCGTACATTATTTTTGGGAAACGGAACCAGGATGAATTTTTCGTACAACTGTTTATTGTCAATTGTTATTCGTTCAAATCTGTTGTTTGTCTTCGAATGATCGCACGCTTTTATTAATTTCGACTCTTCCATTCATAGGTTAAGTCTAAATAAATCGCTCGTTTAAGCCCGTCCAATTGTCTTCCTTTGCTTATCACTTATTGCGAGAGGTATTTTATCTAGAAGAGAAGTTTGCCCACCTCTGTTTGGTAGAGCGGTTCGCCGATGTCATCTGCGCTTTAGCATTTCTTCGCCCCCGCTCGTATGACACAATCGCTAAAAGAAACCGCGACGACGCGAGAACGATTTGAATCTAGCTTTTTCCACTCTCGTGCGGGTTCTCTGTCGCGAAACGAACGCGACAAAGGCTACACCGAAACCAACGCGAAACGCGTTATTCTCGACGATGAGTTATAAACTTTTATTCGAATAATAGATGAACAGACAAGCGTTCAACGATTCGTCAGGTTAATTCGATTCAAGACTTCGAACTCGTATAAAAATGAATTATAACTTCGTAGTATACTGCAAACACTTTTATTCTACGAGTAACAAAGTTGTTTATCCGTTTCTCGTTATACGAAGCGTGTACTTAGACGAGGATTTTGCACATCTCTGGTTGACAGGTTTGTTGGTAGTAAATCAGGCGAAGATTGTGTAATCGTCACGTTAATTTCGGTAGCCGGTTGTTCACCTGCTTCGACGACTTCCTAGGCGACGAATCAAGACGTTAAATGTCCCGCATCCTGGTCCCCAAGACCTCTTTAAAACCTGTCCGGTAAGTTTTTTTCCCCTTGAGAGAACTGCGAGCAGGCAAGAGTATCGAAGATTCGACCCTTTGGCCCCTCGACTCCTCCCCCGTTCTGCCTTTTGTCCCTTGTCTCCTCTTCTTAGTCTTGGCCGGTGTCTATGCAACGTGCGCTCGATCTTGTCGATCCTTTCCACTCGCCAACTTGTTCTTCTTGTAATCTCTCGACACACCGGAGAAATTCAGAAACGATGCCAATTTCAGAGGGGAGAACGAGTGGCGATCGTTCCACGAATCGCAATAATTGGAGATTCGAGGTTTGTAAATGAAAAGAGAAGCGAACCGATGGATGCGCGATTTGGAACGTTCTTTTCGCGGAACTTGGACTCGAGCAGTGAAAGAAGATGCAACCAGCGTGTCCGAAAGACACGAACGTACTGAGTTGGACCTGTGGAACGCGTTCGAGTTTATCACAGCAGCGCCTCGCTACTGGATCTCAATGGCGTGGGATCGGTGATTCGTCGCCGAGATGAAGCTTCCCTCTGACGCTCTATCGATACGATAGCGTGACGTCTTTACCCCCTACGTAATATTGCTCCATGACAATTTGACAATATGTCACTTATTTATTCGTCATTAATTTATCGATTTAATATCTTTTAATTCCTTATATTTTCTCCTGTCTTGTTTGATGTAAAAAATTTCACGTTGGCATCGAACAATTTCATAAACACTCGTAGACAGATTTTTTTTATATCAAGAGAACGCGTCAGGGAAAGGAGTGGAACGAATTTCTGATTTCTGAAAGACGCCATTTCCAAGAAAATTTTAGGAATGATATTCGCATAACTGCTAAAACGATAACAAATATTAATATTATTATTATATAATAATTCTTTATTTATATGTTTATATTTCATGTTATTCGAATAACAGGCCTGGGCATTTTTAAAATTATATTACTTGATTATCCTCAAAATAATATGCAACAAGAATAATTACAAGTAGTTATTTCTTATTTTCATTTCAATTTAAATATGTCCAGGCCTGATATGCGTATAAATATACATATACAAATAATTACGCAA
>NC_071981.1:25048440-25189874 GCF_026283585.1 Hylaeus volcanicus
AACCCGCAAAGCATTTTCGCTAAGGAAAAAGTTGTTTCAAATCACCTCCCGAACCACCTTTTTCAAGGTGTTACAACATTTTTGGGACACCCTGTATAAATCCCTAGTGCTTATGTTATATAACTATATCACAGTCAAAAAAGAATTTTGCAATTATTTTGACTATCCGAGAGTTTACGTTTTTCAATAGGTCTTCGATTGACGGGGCTCCTTTAACTCCCAATTTCTCTAAACTCTCCCTCATGATTCTCCTTTCGTTCTTAAATTTGTTGCATATCCACAATATAGAGATAAGAATCTGCAAATCTGTGCTGACACCTATGTTAACTAGTTTAAACGAAGGCTCTTCGCGAATTGCCGAAGTCTACTCCTATGAATCAGCGACTCGTTAGAATTGTATGGTCAGCGAATCATTAAAATTCAGTGCACCATAGAAGGCACTCGACAAATGGTAACTTGACACTCGAGCAGCGCCTGTTATGGGAAAATCGAGTGTGGCGTTCGTGGAAGCGACGTGCAGATCGAGAATAAAAACTGTTAGGTAAATAAGGAACCGCTCGCGCGTGCCTCCGGATCATGTTTGCTCGCTAGTGCATCGTTGCATTCGGTGAAACAAGCGTGGAACCACGGATGGTACAAATTCTTATCTAAATCAAAATGTTCAACAATAAACAAAGATAATACGTTAGTCCGAATTGGAATGACAGAATTGTATTTGTTCGTTACTAATGATCGATCGATTAATTAATAAGCACAAGTAATATTGAACTTTCAAAATATTCAAATAAATGTTTCGACATTTTAGTTCGAGGTAGGAAGTCTGGCTCTCCTGCTCCATCTATTATATAATATCTCTGTAATTTAATCGCTACCTTCAACTTCACGTCACGCTCCTGGATAGATACATTTTACTGGGTAGCAAACTTTAATTGCAAACAGCCCACACGTTGCCTCCCACGCCATCCCAAACACTCGACGTTCGCGCTTAACGCAGGATAAGTTTATTTACGTCCAACACTTGAGATGTACGTTCATCGCTGCATTATGATACGTGATTCGTACGCCTTGAACGTGATCGGAATTAAGTAGTTTCGATTGTTAGAGTAGAATATTTCTGTAAGAGAAAGGAAGATCCACAAGGACGATAGGGCATCCAAACGGAGTTTATTTTTATATCACACGGCAACAATATTTAAAAAAAATAAAAGTTCCAGTATCTGGTACACTTCTATTCAGAAAAACAAAAATTATTTCCACTTGTCTAGGATGTACTAGTTTATATGTATACGTAATAGGTTATCTGGTTTCAGAGTTACTTTATGTTTGAAATACATTCGTGTTATCTTGCTTCATGAAGTAGCTGTAAAAATAACCATGTTGGAATGATGAAATACTTTGAACATTAAGACGGTAGCCTCTTGATAGATGAAATTTCAAATATTGTTGATAAATCGGAAATAGAAGCTGATGTAATAATTATTTGTAACGCACGGGCAAAATGTTTATCTAATTTGTCTGAATAATAAATTATTTGGTAATCTAGATAAAATTGTGCTCAACTGGGCGTTATAGTACCATTTGTCTATTCTCCCAATATCCTTTGTTCTCCCATCGTCACAATTAAATAACGATACGAGATCAAAGAAAGTATTCCGGAATATTACGTGTAGGTTGAAAATCCTCGAAGAAACGATGGGAAACATCCAGGTCGTTTTTACGCAAAAGCAGGGACCACCGTCGGCCTTGAAAACGAGTTCCGAACACAGTTTGGAATTCACCGACTCCCATTGCTTAGGAACGTTTGATTTCGCGATCGTTTTCTTCGTAGGCAACATTTCCCGTAAATCTCTCGCATCCGCAAAGAACGAGCAACGCTCTCTTTATCTTATCGAGACGGTTTATGACTGCATCCAACGTTGCGAGAGGGGAGACCTTCGTATAGGGGAAGATAATATTTTATAAAAAAAAAAAATCGCCACTTTTGATTCTGATAATGTAAATAAAAATTTATTCGTGTTCGATTAACGGTTTTACAAATAGTTTAGTCTAGTTTCCGAGGTGACTTCGAAAACAAACAAAGCTATTGCAACGTTGTAACGTTGCAAAAGTGTTCCGACGCAATATTGCCTTACAACGTTTCGAAAACATTCCAGCAATGTGACTACGATATGGTGCTGAAAATATTTTGAGAACATTCCATGATAAAACCACTATTACTTCCAAGCAAGGCTGTGTCTATATATTTTGGCGCCTGGGTCAACGCTGGAACGCACGGTCTTTCGTTTGTCCCAAAGTAGTTTGTGGTAAAGCATTTGGTGGTGTTTAGTATTATTGTGAGCTATACAAGAAATTAAATAAAAAATTTAAAAACAGAATTATTGCTTGTTTTTCAAAATAATACTGTAGTCATTTAAAAATATCGCTGAAACGTTTCAAGAATATTAGTGTAATCTTTAAAAAAACATTGCTGCAATACTTGAAACGGAAATACAGTAACAGTATTCAGACGGTACTCCCACAATGTTGCATTAACACGTTGACTGCTGGTCGAATATTTTTGAAAATTTCTGGTAGGGTTAAATGTTATTTAGACTATTGGAGATTACTTAATCAGATTTTTCTAACTTCATTTAAATTCATTTCCTTTGATGCTTAACTTTCAGAATGAATTGTTTTAGTTGTTCAGTGAAAAGCATCGTCAGCAATATGTGTGTGAGATGGCGATCAACGTATTAAGGTTACGCGCGTTGCGAGCAAGAACTGTTCGTTAGAATTGTACGTCCGCTCCTGCAGAAACGAGGGAAATACTATGGCGAGAGCGAAAGAGAGAAAGGCGAGCATAGTTCCTTGCCAAGCGAATGTTGGCAGCGCTCGAAGAGCGGCCAAACCGGTCGTGCGGAGTCGTCGAGACACTTAGAGACGCTTGGGCTGCGTGGTGCCCTGGGTAAACAAAAGATGGTACGGAACGGCGTCGTGTAATACAGTCGTGGCTGGAAGAGGGTGTCTCGACGGCGACGCTGCCAACAGTCGACGCCGACGATCGATTCGTGAATCGATTATCATCACTGTTGCTCTTTTCCGGTCGTCTCCCTTGGGGAACCGAGCGAAATGACACTCAGGTAAGTGACAAATTCTGTTAAACACTAATAATGCTCGAACCTCTCACGAATGTACACATGTATATCATCTACGCCCATGTACAAAGAAAACTAAAGCGTCCCCTCGTTCATTTATTTTTATGGATTTCTATTTGTTTTGTATTCATCGTTCTTAACATGAAATACATGAGAAAAAAATTATATTTGTTTCCCATATGACTCGCAATTAATATCACAATTAATAACACAATCGTTCTTCGACTTATGGATGCATTGATGTTTTGTACAATATGCCTATTATTATTGTTAGTCTTACTATTCTTTTCTTAATTTATTTCGTCTTCTGTCTCTATTTTGCACTTATTTATTCATCTATTTTACAATTTCCTCCGTTGAATACAGATACGATTTTTCTGCAGGACTCTGAGCTTTATTTGCTTCGTTATGAAAGACCACGATAAAAAACGATTTAAGAAATACTACCGCGGAATCTGTCTTCTTTAATCCGACTTGAGCCCCGATAAAATTATAATGGACAGTTTGAATCGCGACACAGATTTCTTCTTTCTTCGTTCCTGTTAGTGACACATCCAAGTATGTGCACACGAGTGCAATGCGAGTCAGCGAAGTTACACGGTATGACGAATTGGGTCGACTTTATATGCACTTCCCTATTTACGGGTTCGTTTAGTCCGTCGTCAAGTCTTTCGATTAGTGTATCGCGTTTGTGATCGCGAACATTATTCCGTTAGAATTTCGTTAGAATCCGCTCCGAGCACGTGGCACTCTGCCAATGGAAAAATAACTCGTCGACTGTTTTAACAACCACCGATAACTGTGAAAATTTGTGCCTTTGAAATCAGACAATCCGTCGTTCTTATCAACTTATCGATTGAAAGAACTTGCAACGAAAGTTCGATTACTGGAAAATTGAAATAAAGTTGGAAATTATGGAAATGTAAATGAACTCCTGTAAAAGAAATCGTGAGTTTCTATATTATAGTAAATTTTTGTAAAAATGTGAAAAGTATCGAAGAATAATTTATTCAAAGTTTTCTCATGTCTGACATTCTACGTAATTTATTTAACATGTTTCATTACGTTGTGTTTCAGGGTGCCCGTTGATGTGATATAATTGTTAAACTAGTCTGTAGCGATTGATCGATAACGCCCGATTGGCGCGATGGCTACGAAAATCAAAATGGAACACGTTCGAAGCTACATCGATCCGCAGATCGGCAATCCTGCGAAAAGTACGGGGAATTTCATCGAATGGAACGTTGATATGAACGTGACCATCTCGAACGTGAAGAAATCAAAGATGTTCCAAAGATCGCGCGGTATTGTCGTTTTTCTCTTGGTGATCGTTTTCGCTGTTATCCTATCTCACCTTAGAAAGGAAGTGCGCGCCCTACAAGTGCAGGTAAGCTCTCACATACTCACGTAGTCCAAAGTGCGCGACAAGAATCGGAAAAATTCGATTTGAATAATCGATTACTAGACTTGCAGATTAAAAGTATTCAAAACAAAATGCTTACTCTCTTATTTTTTATGAATACAATTATTATTTTACACACGTTAGTATTTTCTACTTTCCCTTCCTTTTTCCTGCAATTTCTTCATCCTATAGTATCGTGTTGCTTTCTTTTTTTTATTAATTCATGACAATTATAATATACTCGTAAGTTGGTTGACATTTATTAACATCGTTAATAAATAAATATTTTCAGATGCAATCCGTGAACGTCAACCTATTGATACTGATGTCCAAGTACGACAGGTTGAACAGAAGCTTCAATCGAGCTTGGAGTCAACGGCCCGACAAGTTCCTCGAGCAGAGGAACATGCACGACGTAAAACGGATCTTGGACGGAGCTGCGTCGGCCTCCAAAGTCATTCAAGTATTCGATGAAATTCGCAATGCGTCGAATGGAAATTCCTATACTTACAACTCGGTTGCTCCCTATTTAAATTCTACTAGAAACTCGGAGGACGAATTCTCGTCGAATAACAACATTCGCGGAACGAACAAGGGGAACTATATAACAATTCCAAAAACGTCGACGGAGTTGGAAAACAAAATAAACAACTTCGGCAATAAAGATGAAACTAATTTAAGGATCGAAAGGGCAATATTGACGGTAGAAAAGCAAAATTCGACAAACAGACACAGTGATCTGAATAGTGACGATGTCACGGATAATAGTAATATTAAAGATGATTATGATGACGATGAGTCTGATATATGGAATGAACCTCGTACTGGAAGGGCAAGAAGAGACGAGGGAAGAGGTAAAAAACGGGGAAAGAACAAAAGGCGGCCCAAACGCAGTCGCAGGCGATTGGGTATCTAGCATTATTTAGTTAGCACGTTTTCCAATTAAAAGATTCAGCAGCACGAAGTATATTCAATCTGAACCTGAATCTTTTTTAATCGTTTATAACCTTCTGCGACTCTGAAGTCATACACTAGAGATGTGTATTTTAAAAAATCTAAAATTTGTATACAAATCTTTTTGCAATTAAATGTAATTATTCAGAGACTCGGAAGATGACTTGAATTAAAACGTCCAAGTACAATTCAAAGAACCAAAAATAATTTTTGCTATAGAAGATTAATGTTCAAATAGAAACCAAAATTCAGGTTAAGTTTGAACTTCTTGTATACACAATGGTCTAGCATGAACGAAACATCAGATTATTTTTAACGGGAAATTGATAATAAAATGTTCTATTTCTGGTGAATCCTCTATAATATGCTTGCAGATTTCTGTGCCAAGTCTTAATTATTTGTGCAAGTGATCAACTAATGATATTATCATTGTGATAAAGAAATACAAAAGCTATAAATGCATTTTTCATGTTAATTAGGACCTTTGGTGGCAACGTTTGTCGGAGCGATTCCCGAGCAGCACATCACAGATACAGGTGTGTGGCGTGTGTATGTATATATAAAATATATTATATGCATTAATCGTATTACTTTGAATTAAACGTAATATTAGGGAAAACAATTTTTAAAGAAGTCTCTACTTGATGTACGTTATTTATCTTTTATCTGATCATTCGAAGATTGCAAACTAATGGATCGAAACATAAACAAAATAGAGGCTTGTTTAAAACTGAAAAGAATTGTCCTTGTTTTACACATACAAGCATTTTTACTGATATATCTCTAATATTTCAATTCAGTTTACATTGGTCCATGGGTCAAAAGCGTCAAAAGTAATACTCAGTATAGTCTAAATAAATTCCATTTGGTCGAAGACAAAAAATCCATAGAAGTTACAACAACCGGTTTATACATGATTTCTGCTCAGGTAACGGTCCATTATATCATTTTTGTTCGACTAAATGTAATATATTTATGATGTCTTTGTCGCAGATTTTTTATTTCGGCGAACCAACAAATTATTCCTACTGGATACTATTAAGTTCAGAAGGCAAATCCACGACACAAAAACTCGTAAAATGTTCTACAGCGTCTTCGACGACGGCCACAGAAGTGTCATGTTACACAAGCGTCATCACGCCCTTACAAAGAGGTGACAGAGTTCATATTCAACAACAGGAGAAAAATAGGTAAGATTTCACTTTGATATTGACTCGCACAATCTAATTCTTGACTGAACCCTTCTAGATTAATCAATATGCGAGAAGGACATAGTTACGTACAACTTGTACTTCTGTCTAATAACACTCGTAGAAAACGTCTGCGGTGAAACAATACGATACAAATGAAAATTAAGGTTGAGTGTAATTTACCGAGGAACGATTAACGCTTATGTTAATTTAATGGCGATTCAAATGTAGTTTAACACTTCGTAACCCAAACTATTTTTGGCTTCTTGTTACAGAAGGTTAAGCTCCATAAAAGTGATACATAACAAAAATCGTGTACAGTACTTGTTTACGTTACTTTTTGTGCAAATATTGTTTTTCGTTTTAATTTTCAGGAGAATTTGTTGTAAAAATAATTTCCGACTACAAAGATACCAGCATTTATCTCTTTCGCGTAAGCAAAGCTTCGATTTTATGTACAATTGTCTTAAGATTTCATAATGGATACAAACTGTACAAAGTATAATGTTAGATTGTAAATAAATTAGATTGGTGCTTATTTTCGTATTATCGTATTCGGGTTTTTATATACAGTCACTGAAATTTGCACTTAACATTATACCTTTGTACATTTAGCATTTAACTTAAGACAAATAACAATTGACGATGTGATGTTACGTTTTAAGAAGAGTCAGTAAGATTAATTAACGCAGCATATTACTGCGTTATTATTTGATACTAAGATTATATACTATTACGGAGATGCCATATTGTTGAAAAATTTTTTTTAAGAAGATTGTGGAAGTATACAGACTTCGAATAGAAAATATATTTTTCAGTTTTTTACATTTTTTTATATTGTTTACAACATTTATATTCAATGTTAATGTCAAACACAAAATATAAATAAACGAAACAGAAGAAAGTTCACAAAGTACTTTATGAGTTTATATACAGCCCGAAAATTATTTCCGAGTGAATTTGTATAAATTGTACCTTTTATTTGTAAAAATATACTTTTTTTTTTAATCACAAATCGTATCACAGTCGGTTTCAAATGTCGGTTCAAATGTATATTAGTACCTTAATACAATATTTTCCATCGAAATGTCATTGGAATCCTCTTCGAGAACAACGTTGATGCCAGTCATGTGGCAGATGTTGCTTGGCTCGTTCATTGGTAGTATGACGGCACAGTTGTTATCAACCTAGAGAAATTAATAATAAGAAATTAGAAAATTATAAAAGGCAACAGAAGGAATGAAATCTTACAGATACCTTATACCTATTGCCTAATGCGCTTATATCCAATATTTCAATCATATTATACTCTGTTATTATTTAAAAACATTCTTAGACTTCTTTTCATAGGTATTCGGTACGTTCCTTCCCTGCTCTTCATTTTATCTTTGATTATAAGGTCACAACAGATTGTACTCGGTTTTTATCGAATAATTTTCACTTTTACAAAAATTTCAAATAGAGTATCTCTTTCAATCGCTACCTCATCGTTACGACATACAATACTGCAGGTATCGCATGTATAAAGCGGTTCAAAGGTTACCAAAGGAAAGTATATTGTTTATCAAACTTATACCAGATATTGTGTACCTATGAGATAGATTTGACAGAGATGGACAAAACTTTATTAAATTCATGACAAATGAAAGCAGAACATTGTCATTCGTTCGCAACGCTGCATAATACGTAATATTACGAATTTAATTTTATATATAATTTCATTCTATAGCTAAGATTCTACGTTTTATTCAACTCCTAACGGATTAAGTATATACGAATTTTGCCCATCGTTAATATTAGATGATTATCTTCAACGGTAGTAAAACTAAAAATAGTAGATTACAATTATAATACTCGTATCCCTATTGATAGAAATATGTTTTGATCAGTCACTGAAACTGCTTTCTACATTTCTCAATGATTCCACTTTACACTCGATAAATGCAGATCTATTTAGACTTTATCCTTGCTAACATTTTTGTTCTGCAATAAGTTTGATAGGTTCTTTTTTTTTTTTTTTTTATGAAAACGGATAGATTTATATTTACTCACCTGAATTCGGGTTGAGGTTTACTCGAACATTTGTTTTTTAATATATACGAGCGTAATACATGTTAGCATAGGTTTAATTTGTTAATTCTTGCGTGCTTTTCCATGATTACTTAACGTTTGTTCGCTTTTCTTTTTAAACGTGTTTTCTCTGTATATGTATATTATATATGTATACATATATGTATGCATACGTACGCACGAGCAGTGACTGAATTTTGTACGCAGTAACTTAGAAGACAACAGATATACTGATTGCTTACTATTTACATCCAAAAGAATTGTGACATGTTTTGAATGGAAAAAAATTGGGTGCACCGTATAAAAAAGATCAAATACTATTTAGTACAGATCAAATACTCGTTAGAAAATTAAATTAAAGGATTCTAATTAATGAAAAAGTACTATGATACTCTAAAGGAAGAAACATTTTCTAGATTTCATTATATATAGTGGTACCTGTGCCATCGGTCAATAATAACTTTATCGTATAGTCGTCATTTATTCGTATAATATTGTATGTTTATCTCCTTGCTGGTAATGGAGGGAAGGTATTCTCTCTCTTTCTTTCATTCTGTTCGCTAAGTATCTCAGGTTGTTGCTACGCCTGTGAAATAAACTTAGTTTTTGTCAAGTTTTTCATATACCTAGAATTTTCCACACGAATAATGTTTCATTCTGGATAGAAAATACTCTTTGATGAAACTATATGTAACAAAACAAGGACGGATAGTTCTTTGTTCTCTTTTTTTTTTTCATTGAAACAGTTACAAAAGAATTCGTTTCTTAATAAATGCTCATACCTACGTTAATCGTACGAATAGATTGCGCTCTTTTAAAAGTTGAAATCATTTTAACGCACATCTGGTTTCCTACGGCAGTTGCTGGTTTTCATTTTTCATCGCTAAGTTTCATTTTAAGTTCAATCCGTTATTTCTCATATATATGTTGAAGGTGAGGAAATAATAAATGTAAAAAGTATTATTGTTTTTTTCTCTTTATGATTATCTTTGTTTCAATGTTTCTTTTTCATTTAAATTGTTACTCTATTACTTACAATATTAAATCGATTCACTATATCACTATGCTGATGACAGACGACAATGAATTTAATACAGTTCAGATAGTTTTATAGTTATTCATATAATAAACGAAACAATAGGGTCTCATTACCTGCCCTACTAAAATGGTGCTGTACTCTAATGTACACAATTGGCTGGGACAAGTTTCTTCAACTACATACACGCGTTGATCTTTGGATAATTACACTATTTCTCAACATGATAAACAAACGTCCATTCTTGTGAATCGTTAGAGCTTTTGTTTTTGATTGTCTCTGCCAGTGTGACATTTCTAGTGATATTGAATTATCGTTTAAACACTTTTTTAAATAAGCCCCTAAGTCATGTTATGAAATCTTCAAAGTACCAACGAAAACACAAAACCTTTCTTTGTCACCCCTAAGCAGAGCGTTTACGCATCCTCTACGCAGAATTGCTTTCCATATTAAAAGATGTACGAAACGAGATGTCATCGCAACAATAAGACTGATTTTATTGCATCATAAAAATGGTTGTTATATTGTTCGAAAATGTTCTCAGTACCGATAATCGCACTGTTGACGCATAAAAGAGCAGTACACTCCGATACAAATTTGAAATTTCTAGATTTATGTTAAATGTAAACGAAAACACACCACAATAATACAATTACTTTTCCCTTTTACAACAAGGACGTACGACATATTCCTTTTTTTCGTTTTTATTTCTCTCTTTACACCTAAGAATTCTTTAACGATAATTGAGCTGTGTTCGCAATGATCGACTGTTCAATGACTTTACAAATAGTGTAAATATCTTTTGCCCTTGCTATTACAATGAAGACAATTATACGATTTTAATAGCTAATTATTTCACAATCGCAGATTTGCTCGAAAAGTGTGTCTAATGGGCCGCAAAACAACTCCCGCGAAATACTAACGCCGCCAAGGGTTGACACAATGTAACAGTGTTCTATGTGAACGTGTCGAATGTTACGCGATGCGGATTATAGGAAAAAATGTGCACTTATGTGTACACTTTACGAAAATGCACACCTCACTCCTATGATTTGCATTGCGTAGCAGTAGACAGCGAATGTCTTCTGTTCATCCATGTCGCGCACATTGAGCACTTGTGGTACTTTCAGCCATCTCTTAGCGAGTGTTTCGCGACAGCTTTTTCAGGGTCTATTGTACTGTACACCAAATTAAACTTAATCTAAACGAAGTTTTTAGACAAACATGACAAAGTAGATGCTATACTGCTAGTCAAGTATAAAACGCTCTTGTCATTTATACTTTGTATCGTGATAAAAACGATAAAGTTTTGCGCTAACTCGCGCAAACTTAACGAAGTTTTCTCTCTCTCCCCTTGCGCGCGACAAAAATAGGATTAAATATGATTGAAAATTTCGTTACGGTGCATTCTGTGTAATCCTTTTCCTTTCCTCCTTAATGTTAAAGTCGCTCTTCGTTCAATTATTACTTTACTACTCGTATAGTCGTGACAAATTTGATATTTGTCCAACTTGTTCTCACGCACTGGGAACGACTCTTTCGAGAATTTGGAAAAGTGTGGTTCTAATATATAAATTTAAATAGTTGAATGTGTAATTTAATAACGTCGCTGAGACTGGGCGTTTTGGTAACCAGCACTGCCACCTGCAAACAACCATAGCTCCTCCGTTCAATCATTTCGTAAGTATAATTTCGTTATTTGATTCTGTATTTAATTCTACGCTTATATACACGCTAACTGGTCGCATCAAAAGTTATGAATATGCACATACGTTATATATTTCCTCTTTTGTTTTGGGCGCATTTTCTAGTTTTCTTTTCTCTATTATCATGCAATTCAAATTTTATGTACTGTACTCAAGGTTGTTTAGGATCTAATTTATGTATATTTTTAAACGAACTAAATCTGTTTATATAATAAAAATATCTGTGTCTTTAATGATCGCTGTTAACACTTGTCTTTTTAAAAAATTTCTTTTTGTCCGAATCTCATAATCTATCACCGAAAACTAACTTTCTTACGAATACTCTCTGCATTATTTTCTAAAAATATAGTAAAAATAAACCTACGCTAAAACGATAACTGTTGCATTTAGACGTTAAAACGTCTTTCTGCATTTGTTTCTCGCAAATTGAAAAATCTCGATCGAACTTCGTTCTCGGCTTTTCAATTATTTTGTTTTTCATTAGATCAATAAATACGACCGTTTTTTTTTTCTTAACGGTACACTAGGAACTGGTCCTAAACTTCTCACTTCGCGGTAAGAAACTGCCTCTTTTGGAAGTTAAAAATTCTTATGAAATTACAAATTGTACTTACCATAATCCTGTTTTCCATATACACCATCCTGACTCGAATAATCTGCAATTGTAAACGGACAGACATTATAAATCTTGTACACTGAGAGTGCTTCAAATAAAGGAGATATGACTCAGACGAGAAAGATCTGTAACCCAACAAATTTAGAATTGTCATACGTTTACCTTCGTGAAAGTAATGTTATAATCAATATATTATTGGTATTTTTATCGTTATCAGGTGTAAAAATACTCGTGGCGAAGTGTCAGTCTGCGGTGAAGTATGGCAGGAGGCAGTGCTGCAGTGCTGGTGTCCGGATGAAAATAACTATCAATATCCACGATTTTCTGTGTGTCATTTACCGATCTCTGTGTTCTAATGGGAGCAGTTTGTTAAACGCAACTCATTCGAATCACAAGAAGGCTTAAACCAGCGTTTTCCATAATTTTATTCATGTGGAAAATACCGCCATACTTTGTATAATAAACAATGGATCACTTAAACATTTATTTCTATTAATATTGGAATATTCCAGCAAATATTGACCATCTAAAAACTATACTTTATTAAGCAGAATTATTCGAATAGATTTCTATCTAATTAAAATATAATCGTTATCGCAGTGTATTTCCTATGACTGTCTGGTATAAGAATTCTCTTTGTTCAGGAGAAAGGAAGCCTTCGAAGAAGTTTGGAAATCACTGGCTTAAACAAAGAAGATAAAAGAAGGACTTTATTTCTATTTGCGCATGCTTCACGCTGAATAAATCCAATTCCCCAATGGCAAAGCGTTTCTCGTCTGAATCGATTCGCATTCGAGCAATTATGGTGTGCAACAATTTGATTAAGCATGAAGACAGGGCATTGAGTCGTTTGCTCCCCTTACATTCTCACTCTAACTTGTGTTTTCTCTTTTCAGAATGAAACCGTGAAGATTAGTAATGTGATGTAAAGTGTGGTGTCGAACGAAAGAACTAACCATAAGGTTGCGTCGAGTAACCACCCCTGTCGGTCATAGAAGTGGAATTAGAAGATCGGTCATCGTAGGGATTAGCGGGGGCATAAACTGCACCCCCACACCCTGCTACTGCTGCCACTGCCTCCTGCTGGTAATTAGCTGTGCACGCAGTATTATTACATTAATTAAATCACGACTTTCAACGAATGAATTCGACCTCCTTTTTTCTTTACTTCATTCGCGAGAACGTTACACGTTTTTTTAACACTTCATGAGATTTTTCATGTAATGTTTGGTTCCATGTTTGTTAAATAAAAACAAGATGTGTCAGAAACAGTCGTTTCAAGTATGTACTTTAAAAAATTATTATCTCTGAAAATTAAATGTTATATCTCTTACTTATGTAGTTGGAAATAATGTGTGCATTTGTTGATTTTATCGATGTTTATTGGCAGCATATAAAAATGATTAAAAGTTAATTTGCATATATCTATCATCCTGCCTAACTTTCTGTATTACTATATTACTATTTTCTTCAATACTAAATTTCAAACTTATTACCAACATTATTTTTGACTGAGAACTCACAATAAAGGTCGAAAAGATTTCACTAAAAAATAGATACATGAAGCGACTCTCCTCTGCATACTTCGTTCATAATATTTATAATTACGACAGCCCCGTTCGAAAACGCTTAAGCTGTGCAAAAGGTTTCTCAGTTAGTATTATTTGTAACTGTACCAACCTGATGGCGGTGCTTTGCCATAACTGTAGGGATCGCCGGCACTGAAAGCTCCTGCAGCTGGAACAGCAGGTGCTCCGCCGTACCTGTTATCAGCGGCAGCGGATGGTGGATATCCCTGAAACGACATCATTTATTTATTCGTATTGTAGTTAACTATATAGTACCAAAATTAAACTGATACTAATTGATGTTAACCCGCCTGGTACATGAAATAAGTACACGAGTATTTATGGAATATGAAAAAGATAATCTGCATCTTCTACATGGATGACACGGTTGTTTAAATGTTTAGTAATAATTATATTTTAGTTTCTCTTATGTAAATTTTACGATTCGAAACGTAATGTTATTAGAAATATATAAAGCTTATCCGGAGATTAAAATAGATTCTAATAATCACGATAAGCCATTCTGTGTAATTCAAATCACACTTACCGCTGTTTGCCCGTAATCTGGTGGTTGTTGATAGCTTTCGTAGTCCTGATACGACGACTGAGTATAATTGTGTGATCCGTAACCACTGTTGTATCCCATTGCTTGTTGCTGCAGTGCCGGTTGTTGTCCATAGGCATTACTGGCTCCGTATCCTTGACTGCATTAATAATATGTATATTAAATTTTGTAAATTTAATGTTACTTTCAACTTTTTAATTGGAAGTTAACGATTATACCTAGTTGCTTGAGTTGCGTAACCATTTGCAGGTTGTGAAGATGGTTGATCGAACCTCGGCCTCTTGGAGGGTCCACTGGAACCTGGTGGACCACCTCCGCGTTTCGATGGACCGCCACGTCCACTCCCCCTGCTTCCACGATCTCCAAATCCTCCCCTACCTCCTGGACCACCTCTGCCCGATCCACCTCTGAAAATTATGAACCAAATCATCGACATTATTAATATAAAATCCTAAATCTGTGTTTATGTGATTTCCCAATAATAGCATAATTGTAATGATAAGGTATACCTGGAACCTCCTCGACTGCCTCTGTCCATTCCTCCTCGTCCACGGAAATTACTACTGCCTCCGCGACTGTCTCCTCTGCCAAAATCTCCCCTTCCCCTTCCGCGAAAACCGCTGCTTCCGCCTCTACTACCACCACGTGGCGGACCTCCCATTCCTGGAGGTCCACTACCACCGGGTCCACTGGACATTCCCCCTTCTGGACCTCTGAAGTATCAAAATAGATTAGTTTAATCAAATTCTACAATAAGACTATCAATAAACTCTAATGAAGTACAAATTGAAAGGTAAATATTAAGAAACACAGATTTTAATCTATATCCATCATAGTGTGAAGAATTGCAAAATAGAAGTTAGTCAATAATAATAAAACTTACCCTGGAGGAAAATGTCCACCTCGACCACCTCTGCCAGGAGGACCTCCTCTACCTCTCATTCCAGGTGGTCCACCTCTCATGCCACCTCCAGGTCCACTGCCACGACCACCACGCATCATACCTCCTCCTCTTGGAGGTCCACCCCTATTCAAATACCATACACATTTATGATACAATTTATTTTCATAGATGTGATAAAAAGTAAAATTTAATTCTTTGCATAAAATGTCTAAACCAATATTTTTCGAACTATAAACTGTTATAAGTTTTTCTTTTTTGAAAAAGTATATGTAAAGATGTGTTAGAAATAATAAACTACAAATCACACTTTTACCAACTTGTACAAACTTTGTTTCACATTTCTTTCTTTCAGGTTATATTATATATTCTAAAGTATTCTATGTAGTAATTGTTATTACAAACTATATACCTTCCTCTATCTCCAAAACCACCACGTCCCCTCATAGGACCTCCAGGACCACCACGTCCACGAAATCCACCTCTGCCAGCTGACGCGCCCTCCATTTATTGTGTCTAAAATTTCAAGACAAATTATTTATGATATTAGATTACTGCAGTTCATGATATGCAAGCTGATTGATTATACATCTTTATGGTTTATCTATATCATTTGGATGTCAATCATATAGAACTTTTCAGTACCTCATTTATAATTTGACACTGCTTGTTGCATATGAAGCAAGCACTTACATAAAGTAAACTCTTAGAAACTATAGCAATTCGAAAGGGTTCACTGTATACTCAAGGTATTGATGAACAAAAAAGCAATGAAAAACAGTACTGTCAAAACAATTTTGCACTGTTAAATCGGGCATACAAGCAATAGTGTGGAACAATCAAGTAAGAAAAATGGAGAAAGAATATATAGATGTCATTTTTTGAGTATTTATCATAAATTTAATATAATTTAAACCATAAAGAAATCAGACACTCTTCGATCGTACTTCATTTCGTTTAATTGTAAAAACGATAAAAGAAACACGACTAAAAGAGACCCGAATTTTTCAATTTTAATTTAACAAAGATCTACACTGCATCGCAGTTCCTAGATCGTCCTATAGACGCTACGTGAAATCACAGAGTTAGTCAGTGCTTTTCTTTCTCGACGCTGTTACCGTGTTAAAACGAGAATCATAAGTAAATAGCGCAGAGAATTCAAATGACGATAATGATTTCTTGCTTTCAAAATGTACTTACGATTTAATCGTTGACAAACAATTCCTTCGTAAATGGGAAACGCGCCAATCTTAGACAAGCCAACAAGGAAAATGGACGCCGGTACCCGGAAAGAGGAGCATCGACCATCGCCACTCAAATTACCACGCCGCCATTACCGGATATCC
Organism: Hylaeus volcanicus; assembly: GCF_026283585.1. Taxonomy (NCBI): domain Eukaryota; kingdom Metazoa; phylum Arthropoda; class Insecta; order Hymenoptera; family Colletidae; genus Hylaeus; species Hylaeus volcanicus. Next base: position 25,064,929 of record NC_071981.1, read on the forward strand.
TCACTATTAAGGAACGTTTTCACAAAACTTCGCAACTGTTCCAATTCCAGTGTCCTTGTGTCTAAAATAATATTTCATTCGATTTCGATAAAAAGATAATTACAAATATATTATATATTATGTCTGTAAATATACGAAATGAGATAATTCTTTCCTTATTATTTTGAATTCCTACATTTGTTGCTGAGACAACATTACGACGTAGCGCTAAATGAGCATTTACAATGTAGCATAAACTTTTTATACTAAATTAGCACTGGAGCTGCCATGTAGCACTTTAAAATTCAATGTAAATATTTGAGGTTATTACATATACGCACTGTCGAAGTTATGCTTTCTCTCTTTCACATATGGATAAATATATATGTACATAGATCGGCATTTTTCAACCTGTGACCTATTGAGACCACTTTCATAAAGGAAATTTTGAACGGATTTTTTAAATGCTTTTTAGTTTTCTATTGAGTTGTATTAAAAAATCTCTATTACATTTATTTTCCAGATAAAATTTTCTTATTACTTATTTTATCATAATACATTTCTGTCTTTTGAACTTTATGAATTGCGGTTTCCCATCAATTCGTTCGTTGATCCCCATTGATCCCCATGAATTCGCAAACCTCAGTTTGAGAAACACTGATATACAAAATTATTCTCGATTATCACAATGGTGCAATATTACTATAACTATATAGATGAAAAGTTTCGAATAACAAATAAAAGATAAACAACTTTTGTTTCGTTATTTGTTCGATAAAAATTGCAGTCTAAATGAATAGAAACTAATCTAAATAATAAATGGCTATTACATTATACGGATTTTTTATTCGTCATTTGATACTGGAATAAAATTCTGCTTATCTCCATCCAAGAACAATTACTATTCACAACAATTTTTCGAATTACTTTCTCAAGTGTCTAGTACTTTTCACATTTATACTAGTTTATGCGACATAGGAAATAAGTATACGTCTAGTTGGTCACCATAAACAGGTAACTCGCGATTGGCCATGAGGCTGGGATTTAAATATTGAAATCCGTTGCTTGCCTCCTGCGACACGAAAACTGCAGTTTATATTTTGGAAGAACGTTGGCGCCGAACCTACGTCCTTTTGTAAGGCGCATAATTAATGTAAAAGCAATCACGACTGGAACGCCAAGTTTTCCGTTTTATGTGCCACCGAATTATAAACGGAAAACATATAGTCCGAAATGTCGAAAGACGAGAAAGAGTGCATTATTCCGGATATGATATTCGACGTAAACTCAGGGAAAAGTTATATCAAGGGTCGATTTTTCGGAAAGGTAAGCACATATCTGTCTCAATTTTTCTTATTTTTTTACTTTCGGTTTTTGCTCATTATAAGAGCCCTTCATGAATAAAAATGTGCTTCTGTTGCTGGTGATCACATGTATATATCACAACTTTCATCACTTGTTGCTTTACCCACTACGAATCGACTAGAAATTTTTTGTATAAAAAGTATCTTGGAATGAATAAATTTCTCATGTTTTTCGTCTTGTGCTAATATTAATTTTATTTAGCATAAAAACAACAAAAATGTTCAAAACAGTGCTATTATTAATCGTTACATATGCATCAAGTTGAACAAAATTCGAATATTTTGTTTGTATGTACATTTATTAAGGCATGTGCTGGAAAAATCGATGATATTTGAATGCTTCCAATGTGTGCACAATAATTCATAATTGCTACAAGCAGCTTTTTGTATTATCTTGTAGGGTGGGTTTGCAAAATGTTACGAGATCAGAGAATCGAAATCACATCGTGTATTTGCGGGAAAGATTGTGCCAAAGTCTCAAATTGTTAAAAGCAATCACAGAGAGAAGATGACACAAGAGATCTCCATTCATCAGACTTTAAAACATAAAAACGTTGTTGGATTTTTTGGTTTCTTTGATGATCCACATAATGTGTATATAATTTTGGAATTATGTCGTAAAAGGGTAAACAGTCTTGAGTTCTATCTATTAAACTCTGTTGAAATAATATATTAAAGTAACCATTGTATTTTCTAGTCAATGATGGAATTGCACAAACGTAGAAAAGCTCTGACAGAATGCGAGACTAGATATTACATGAAACAAATTTTAGATGGTGTACATTACTTGCATCAAAATAAAATAATTCATAGAGATTTGAAATTAGGTAACTTATTTTTAAATGATGAACTGCAAGTTAAGATTGGTGATTTTGGATTGGCCACTAGATTGGAGCACGACGGTGAACGGAAAAAGTAATTGTTCTATTTGTTTCTGTGTGCATTTATATATTGTAATCGAATCATAACTTTTTTTCTTTGTTACTAGGACTGTCTGTGGTACCCCTAATTATATAGCACCAGAAATTTTAACCAAGTCTGGTCATTCCTATGAAGTTGACATATGGAGTATCGGATGCATTATGTATACTTTACTAGTAGGCACCCCTCCATTTGAAACATCTAGTTTAAGGGAAACCTATGCTAGAATTAAACAAGTTCAGTATAACATTCCCGTGCATATTAATACAATTGCTGTTAATATGATAACTAATATGCTGCAAGGAAATCCGTCCAAACGTCCTTCTATAGGGAAGTTAATAAAAGATCCATTCTTTACTTGTGGTAAGTAATATAAGCACAGCACACTAGTTTAACTATGGACAATTTTGTTTTCTGTAATCTTGATTCATTCATTTTCAAATAGTTTTACTTTCCTTAACATTAGACTAGAGAACATCATTAAGACGTTGTCAATGAAAAATCTTGTTAATAATTATTTTAAAATTTACTGTAGGTTACATGCCACAGAGTCTACCGTTATCGTGTTTAACGATGGCACCTCGACTAGACATGTTAGAGATGCACAATCAACGTAAACCACTGACTGAGATGAATACTAACGTTGGTGGAGAGGGGCAGGACTTCGTATTTAGAGTACCTAACAGTCCAGCACGCAAAACGAAGGCTGTAGATGCAGTGAACGAAGTTCAGAAAACGAATCATGATATTAAAAAGATGCTTCAGACGTTAAAAGATCAGCTGCTTGGAGTATTAAGGGCTAAACCAAGTAGAGAAATGGCTGTGTCAGAAGGTACACTCACCCAAGGATTGATTATTATTATCTTATTTTGCATGGAATTTATTATTTGTAACGATGGAAATTATTTCCTGATGCAGAATATTCAAGACCCTATCAAATTTTTACGGAAATCTCAGGCATGAATCTCATTCCCCTTTCAGCTCCATAACTATTAGAATACGTATTCAATATTACACTTCAAAATAAAATTAAAGAAGCACTTTAAATTGTCTGGAAAATTTTAAGGAGTTTTAAGGCTTTGTTGTTTTACAAAGGATAATTATACACAACAATGTTGAAAGAAGTATTTATTTTGAAGCCTCTGCCTTTAAACGCTGCAAAGCGATTCTTGTCAAATCGTAGAAACTACTCTCATCTTTAAGATCATACGCGTGATTAGAAAAAAATGTTTTCAAAGTTCTATCAACGAGATATCAAACTTTAGATTCTGATTTGAAACCCAGTCTTCTTTTAACGAGGTTACGATTTTAATTTATAGAGTTATTGAAATTTAAAACAAACTCTGCATTTTGGTCAACATGTTCCTATTTATACATGTAAAATTGTTTCCTTTTTATACAAATTACCGGGTCGAGATGCAGAGTTCATTTTAAATTAGGATAATCAAACTTAAACGTAACTAATTAAAATGAACGATTGAATTTTACAGTTTTTTGTTTGTTATAAAACTACAAAACTTCGAGATTCGTTATTTTTCGATAAATTTAAAATACTCTTTTAATTTTATTACCGAGTGTAGTAGCTTTTTACAAAGAACAATTATATAAATTGGAATTCTTTGCAATAACAGGTCAATTCTTTTTTTATTTAAATTGTGTAGATGAAATGACGGATCCTGCTGCACAGCCTGTTATTTGGATAAGCAAATGGGTTGACTATTCGGATAAATATGGTTTCGGGTATCAACTTTCGGACGATGGAGTTGGTGTAATGTACAACGATGGCACTCGGCTGATAATGTTAGCGAACTGTTTCAATATTCATTATATAAATCGTGAAGGGGACGAACTGTATTACACTGTCAGTGAATATCCACCTGAGTTGGAAAAGAAGATGAAACTGATGAATTTCTTCCTTAAATACATGAAGGAGCATTTAATGAAAGCTGGAAGTTCGTTTGCCGTAAAACCGAGCGATGCTATGTCTAGAATACCTTATATGCATCAGTGGTTTAGAACGCAGAATGCTGTCGTTATGCAGTTGACTAATGGAACGGTTCAAGTAAGTAAACGAATGAAAAATGTATATCCAGTTCATTTTTCAAGTTCACTTGATAAGGGATGTATTTTCATTGGTGTCACAATTAATTGTTACCCAGTCAACTGTATTTTTTTTTTCAGATAAACTTTTTGGATCATACAAAAATTATCATGTGTCCGCTGATGGCGGCCGTTACATACATAGACGGAGAAAAGAATTTCAAGACGTACAGATTCCAAACCATACAAGAGAATGGATGCTGTAAAGGTTTAGCTAAAAATTTGGCGTACGCTTACGAAAAACTACTAATGATGTTATCAAGTCCGCAAACTCGATAATCATTGCTAAAAATTCGATTAGTTAGGAGAAAAAAAACTCTACTTGTTACAGTATATTTTAGAAGTATTACACTTTTTTTTTTAATGAGGGTAATGTCTTTATACTCGGCAAATAACAAATAAACCTAAATAGATCTTTTATTCTTATTTTATTTTGTAGAAACGTATAGAATTTTGCTAGGTGTATTTATTGTAACAAGCCAACAAAACATCTAAGAATCATGCGAGTGGTTTAGTAGAATTATGCGACGATCTTTTAACGTAACGGAAGAGACAGGGCTCTTCCGGCTTTCTTTTATTACAGTAGACGATTAAATTATGGTTATAGTTGTTTGTGTAATGACTCGTACTTTGACATAATTTTACGGATAAACGGACATAAAATTTAAGTACTCTGCTATGATGTACATTACTCCATATAAATATTATTAATGATTTTAAAGAGCAAGAGCTTATATGGCGTTTTTGTCATCAATGCTTTAATGGAGTAGTGCAATTTAATATTTGTCTATTTATCAATATTCGAGAAAAAGATACGCGATCAGTCATTTTCTGAGTCGTACAAATTCGAAAATATTTTCGGTTTGTTTGCATATTCTTGATTGACCAAAGTTCGGGTCCAGTAATTTGTGTAAAATATGTGTACGCGAATCGTGCATCACTGAAACGTACTAAAATTTAACATTCTCTTGACCGTGCAGGGGGATAAAATAAAGATTGAAATAGAATAAGAACGTCGGAACAAATGACAATATATATAAGACTTAAAAATTTATACATTAAAGACTAGCAAATAATAATTACCAATAAACAAATGTACATACATATAAACATCCTGTAATACTATACATGGAACATCATATAAACAGTCAATGTATTAAGGTGATTGTAACGATAGTATTATTTTTGTAAGTAGCCCATGCCATTGTTTTGAAGATGAAATAAACTGTTTTTCGTATGTATGTAACTTTATTTTTTATTTATTAGGACAATCAAACCCCAATTGAATATACTTTGTCAAATTTTGATTGTTCTTTTATTAATGCCTTGTGTATACTATAGTTACAGATACCTAAACTTCCAGTATTTAATGTATTGAATCGTATTATGTTTAAAAATATATGACCTGTTATAACTTGATGATATTCAGATTATCCTTATTTATATTATTGTTGAAATGTCTTACCACTGTTATGGGCATTATTTCATTAAATCCAATATGCATATTCAATTCAATTCTACAAAATTGTGTATTTTGTAGCATAAATATATTTTAAATTCAATTAATACATTTTTGACATTAAACACTTCCTTTCTTGCATTGATCTGATAAATTAAGCTTTTACTTGCAATATTTTTGAAAAATTTATATGTGTTGCCGATCAGATTAAATTAGAAATGAAATTGAATAAGGTTAGGTTTTTACGCATGCATATCTATTGTATCTTTTTTGCAACATGCATTACGATTTTGTATACATTCCTATTCCTGTTGTAATAAAAGAGTTCCATAAACAACAAATCGTTAAAGTTATAATGTACAAGAAACATAATGCTTCGAATGTACAACTTTTACAAAATTCTACTGTACATAATGTATGTGCATACTGTATGTATGTACTGTACGTATGTACATACATATAATACCACTTTACAAAGGTCTCGAAGCTAAAATAATAAAAGTATTCCAAATTTACAATTAATCGGGTCACAAAGCGAAACTGAGACACTACTTTTCGAAACGTTAACGTCTAAAACTCCATAGACAGTAGTCAAAAGTGTAACGACAAGTAAAAAATAATGTTAAATTTATCAGATACACGATACAATGGTGTACACGCGGGGAAGGAGGGGATTCTGGAAGTCAGAACCACCTCAAACTTTTAATTAAACACTTTATAAGATTTCATTACATAAAAATGTATATAATTTTGTCTATTCATTATTTATTCTACTATTCTATATTTACTATTCACTAAATATTCACAGAAGTATTTCAGTCTCTCTACAGGAAGTACTAAACGAACTCGTCAAAACAGCAAGCAGAATTCAAACGACGTTGTAAGAGATAAAAATGAATAAAGTATACGAATATAGTTAAATTGTTTGTAGATATTTCCAATAATTCTATTATACGAACCACTTCTAGAAGAATGGTCAGCGTACGTCGTTGATCCGATGTCAGGGAAATAAAACCATTCTAAGTAATCCTAACTGGGTATCGTTCATATAATGTTTGAACAAAATGGTGTTAGTGCGTCACTAGAGCGAAGAGCCAAGCAAGCAAAATTGAGAAACGAGAGCCGTATTCAGTAGTGGCGCAGGCTTTGCGCCGAACACGCGTGCGTGCTTGGTTTCTTCGTGAGTGTTTCTCACAAATCTTCTCTACTACGGCATGTAACACATATACGTGACACATTCTTTCGTAGGACATAAATACAAACAATATAGAAACACAAAAAGTAAGTACAGATTGATTAATTATCGAACATTTCGTGTTGGCTGCAGTAGCGTACTGAGAACATACCTCTAGAAAAGGTTGGCAGAAACGAATTTTTTTTAAAATGTACGAACAATTTCACTATACTCGTATACTTTAATCATTTTTTTTATTTTTTACATCATTTGAATTCTGTTTGCTGTTTCGGTAAGTTCGTTTTACTACTTCTTCTACAGAGATTGAAATATAATACTTCCGTGAATATTTATTAGTTATAAATCATTTACTGTTTTGTCGCTAATAGTTTCAGTCGTTTTAGGGTAGTAAAATGCTTACTCACTGTAGTTGTTATTAGTACAGTGTACGTACAGTAGGAAAAGCATTTTTGTCGCATAATGAAAATGCTTCTTTTTTCAATGTATGTAGCGTTTTACCTTAGAAAAAGTCGTATGAAATAGTAAAAGTTGGGGCAGAAGAGCCCGGTGCGTACGCCACTGGGTAGCTGTTCGTTACGTGCTCTATGTCGAGGCTGTTGTGCACGCTTCTCTCTACGTCGCGGCACGCTTACCCTCTTAAGCTCAAAATATATCTATTAGATCATTTTCGAGATGCACGTGCATGTATTTCGAACCATCGTACAAAGGACTCTTAACATCTCTTCAGAATGTACTTGAAAACATCATACGTTCGGGTTTCGCTCTATCAACGATGTAGATTATTGTAGATACAATATCGAAGAATGCAATAACAAAAGTCAAGATCAAGGAAGTAAGCGTGATACCATCGGTTGAGAACCACGTGTTTCCTACTAAATCGTTTAAAGAGCACGCGGTCTAACGTCTTGAAACATGTGACGTTGGTCAGGATCGAGTTGAGAAAGTACCCTGAGCCTAGAAAAATGCCACGGGCCGATTTTATTTAAAATTAAAATGAGAAATAATACGATGGTTTTTTTTTTGTGTACGTTCTGTAACGTCATTTGTAGGACATAATACATTTCGACAATGTCAAAAATGTGACAAGAGCGCTTCTGCGCGATCTGTACATATAAGGTACAGTTAAATGTAAACATGCCAATGTGTCTATCAATCATACGAGAACAGTGCCGCTTGGGAATTGAAATACTTGTGTTCAACTATTGATTATTTTGTTACGTCGTATCGTCTATCCATAATTACTATTTTCAATGTTATTCCTAGGAGTTAATTAATCGTCAGTCGATATTTCAAATAATACTTTGAATCAGAGTTGGGCGTTATCCGAATATGTACATATTCATCTCACGATTTACATATGTAAACGAATAAGTTCGCCTCTTTTATCCGAATAAGCTTCATATAGATAAACAGTTATTCGTGAGTGTCATTTGTTATTCGTTCTCTAAATAAATGATGTACCCAACTCTGTTTGAATGTACTCTGCAGAATCGCTCGGTAACAACAATTATTCTCGATGATCAAGTGGAATTCAGAAGGACTGATCTATTACACTGAACCGTTATTAGTGACGCGTCGTTAACAATTGACCCTTTCTCAGCATCTGGATTCAATAACAATTTCGCGTATGAGTCGTTAGATGGAAACCCATTAGTCGGACGCTGCGTTACACAACTGGAAGACTCGTTTCGCGACTATCGAATAGTGACCACGATTAATAATCAAATAGAGTAGCTCATCATATGGCATATTTTTAGACATCTGGCAGTTGGAGAATCCCAATCGGAAAGGCTCGTTGGAACGCGTGAAAGATAATCACATCGGCGTTATTCGCATCGTGCGTTTCTCTGTTATGGCTTCGCAGCGATCGCTCGACGCTTCAGGTTAACCTCTCGTTGCGTAACACGCTCTTCAATTGTCTCGAAAGAGCCTTGGTGTTTCTAGCAGGTCTCTAACTTGAGCGATTCTAAATATTTTTATATTTATATCTTCAAATTCTGGTTCTGAACTGTTCCATGCCGCTCGACTTGAAGTTTTAGTCGAAAACCAATCGATAAAGCATGGCTAGATTTGATCGTTCATTCAAAACCGCAAGTAGGATTGCCAACCGTCTTTTTTTTTTTTTTCTTTTAAAGGATAATCCTTTTCGTGGTACTGTTTGTCCTTGTTTATTCGTGGGTTCGAAAAGGATGCTATATATGTACAGGAACGTGGTGTGTGTGCTCTATCGTTTAGAAATAATAAAATTGAAGAAGTGATAGGCGGTAGGTGTAATCTAAAAAATAAAAGTAAAACATAAGATAATAAGAATAGCATTAACCTTATTATTTTTCGACTAGTTATTATCTATAGTGATCTATAGTGATATTGTAATGTAGTTGTCACTGTTATTTAAACGATTAAGATGTACAAGAAATAAATAAATCAACAAATTTAATGTAAATTTAAATCTGTATTTGAAGGGTTACCACATATTTTATTTTGTATTGGACACTACTTTAGTTCGATTACTTCCTGGTACTTGATAGACGAATTTTAAGAAATTTCAAAGAACAGATAAATGTTGCGGCATGACGTCGAGTTACCGAAGATAATTTTTGATCCTCGGACAAATTTCGCACAACTGAGAGCAAAGAGAGATTTTTATTTCACGCTCACTGTTTTCATGTGCGCTGACACGATGACACTGCCCGCGAAGTGTTTACCACCGCAAGTCGGCAAAAACAGTTTCATGAATAAAACTTCTTTCTCTGTTTTTCTCCATAAGGATTTTCTCTGTACGTGTGCATTATTAACTCGCATTTCATACGAATTACGTAAGATTATATAAGTTTGATAGCAGTCCACTTCTTAGAAAATGTTCATAGAAATCTATGCTGAATAATCATGACGATTGTAGTTCTACCGACTTGGCAACCTTGTTTGTGTACCATGAACCAACGACAACTCTCGTTCCGTGTACAATTCCCGGCAGTGTACACAAAAAGATTTATTCATGGCGATAAGAATTAACGTTTTAGGGCTCCCGTTTTTCCCGTTTGTTCGCCCGCGGAGGACTTTCCATTGTCCTTTTTTTTATTTTTTTTATTTATTTCTTTTCTCTCTCTTTTTCACGTTGATACCGACGAAGGCAGCTACTCAAGCATTAGTGCTGAATCATGAACGTCACGGAAAAGTGTTGGCACCGTTTCATCTTCGTCATTGACAGTACATGCAACTAAACGCGATAAACTAAAAATAAAGTTACAATCATTTAAGATTGTAACCGGGAAGTTTTACGCGAAATTAACATGAAACGTAACGAATATGAAATCCAAATTACAATTTTAAATTCGAATAGTCGAATCCGATAAGCGTGCGCGCTTTGTAGATAATTTATTTAAACGTTTCGACCGTCAGATTATCACAAGTAACAGTAGCTATAAACAGGAATTCGAATAATGCTGTTTCGAAACTGAAGAATGTTTATATTATTATACGCCCGCGAGAAAAAAAGCTTTTTCTACAAATTTTCATTTCGTATAACAAATGATTGTAGAATGTCAACGTTTATATATATATATAATAGTACATATATAATAGACATGTTAAAGCATTAATAAAACTTTGTTTGCTTGTTTTTTAATATTTTTTTCATTGATGTAAGCACGTGAAATTTGTCTGTTTTTCACGATTGACATTGTAGCTTGACATTGAATCATCCGGAAACAAAAAATCAATGATATTATTGACATATATTTTCTTTCTTTCTGAATAACGTTATCAGTAGAAAAAAAATGTTGGAATTATTCTCAATTCGACTTATTTCACTTTATTCTAATTATTGGTCATTTTCTTGTCGTTTCTTTGTTTCCATTACCGTTCGTTCAACGGGAGCCTGTAACGAAGTTTCCAATAAACTTGTTATCGCTATTGTTGTGCACAGTATTCTAATAGCGTCGCGAACTTTACGCTTAAGCTCGTATCAACACTCTTTTATAGTCAAGCTCTGTCTTTTATCATTTTGATTGAGCGACAGAGTGTGTATGTGTCTGTTTGAACAACCAAAGACGTTTCCTGATGAATTATAAGCGCGAGCGAACGGTTGCGACAAATTATTTAATCAGGCTCGTTAAAATTTCGCACGATGGTTATGCGTTTGCACAGCCATCTTGCGAAATCAACCGGTCGGCGGCGTTCAACCGTTGAATCTATTAATCAACATTCACTCGGCGGACTTTTATCTCAGATTGATTATTCTTCCTTTATTTTTAAATTAAATGTAAACTGACAGTGACAAATTTATCACAATAATTCCTGACCTATCATTCGAGCCTCATTTTAATTGAAGAAAATATTTACAAAAAAAATCCGGTATTATCGTTTATAACTGTAGTTTAAGTAACAATATTGACTTATCATTTTTTTACGTTAAATTATGAACTTTCTAAGTTCTGAATCATATAGCCAACAATATAGCCTAGGTCTCGACTCGATGGCTATCATATTTTAACTATGTATTCGACTATTACGCAAACTTAAAAAAAAAAAATGAGGAGTTTGAATAAACAGCATGGAAAGCTGAAATTGAAATGGCAAATTATAAATTTTGAAGAATTTTTTAATTGTATTTATAGAAAAATCATTTTACGAGGCTCTTTGTACCTAATGTACCAGTTTTAAATTTCTTCCTTCTTTGCATTCATTTGATTCGTGTTTTAAATTACTTTGCATTAGCATTTGCTTAGATGGCTCTCTTCGTAATTTTCTGACATCACCATTAGGGATGTCGGTAGTCTGTCGGGCCCTCAATATAGAGTTCTGAGTAATATGCAACGAATAAACAGTTTTTATCTTTTATTTGTTATTCAAAAATTGTATCTAAATAAGAATTTGTCCTATCACCGTCGAAAAGTAAATATTCCATGTCAAACGTATATTTGTACACCTCGATGATCCATGACGACAAAATTCACCGTTGAGTTCTCACGTAAAATTCCACTAACACTTTTTCAAGAATCGCTTCTCTACTACGAGCTGAATTTATTGATTTTCATGGTCTCGATACACTCGTAACTATAGGTTGTACGATTTCTGAGCTTCTACAGTTATTCATGGCGCTCCGCTGTCCTGTATGTATTAAAAATCCAAGAAAATACTGGTTCGACGCAGATAGAGACAGCTCTTTTAATAACCCGACCTCCTTATCGAAAGACATCATCGATTGAAGCATTATTCATTTCCATCTCTAGAACTTTGATGACTCAAATCATAATCTCAACAACTCGATTGTATCGAAATCGATCTTTTCAAGTTGAAACACATTTCTAACGTGATTGTATTAGGCGTGGAAATCAATTCTGTGCCTTTACAATTAATCGTATGTAATTGAAATTTTAATAAAAATATTTACACGTCATTTTGGTACGTTATTTTAACCATTTTTCTTTTTTTTTTTTCTTCCGGAATTTTTCTCATAAATAATAAAAGGTGCTCCTATATGTCGTTTAACTAAATACGCTTCATTTTTACCGAAGAAGTAGAAAATAATCTTTGTAGACAATTTTAGATTCTGACCAAAATCTACAGGGAGGTCAAACATTCAAATTTTGAATTAACGATGGTCATTAAAATGTTTCCTATACACGAAGTTTAGTAGCCAACAAATTTCTCTTATTTCTCTTATCTTCTATAGGATTGGGTGTAGACATTTATTTCTTACCCTCGTATTTAATTATTTGTCGCATTTTCATTTGTACAGCAAATTTACAGACCTTTCATTAATTACATGTTTATTATATTTGTATTAATTACGTATTAACGATATATTCGTTAACGTCGGTATCAGAGAAACGTCTGCAATTTGAAGTGCTATTTCATTACCCTTCGACTTCGACTTATCGAGGTTCGGCTATATATCAAATCTGGAACGTCTGATCGCATTAATATTTAACTTATCGTTGACAAACACGTATAACACAGTGTCAGGAGATGGTATGAGCACATTGTTGTTTGAGGAATGACAACGCAACTAGAAGATAAAGATGTGGAAACGAGATATACTTCGAACGTGATGCGATATTTTTTGTTTTAAATACAGGTGCTGGACTAATGTAAGCTTATTCGCATACTCGACACCAGTAAGAAAAAGCTGAAGAGCCCATCATACAGGAAATCACATTTAGATGGAACTGTCGTCAATGAAGATTCTGTGATACCTATCGAGATTAATGCGTTGTCTATGCGTGTTTAAAAGTACTTAAGAGAACACTCGCGCGGATAAGTTACTTGGACCATCAAATTATCGCCTATCGTGACAGTCGTTCAACGTTCTCTAATTTCACGCAAGACATCGCGAGTGCGCGCAATTTCCTACAATCGAACGGTTTTTCTGTGATCAAAGTGTACTTTTGAGTTCGTACCATTCAAAAGCGAGTTAATGCAGCGCGCCGAGAAAGATGGACTCGAGCAGCGTGAAGTCGAATCCAAATCCTCGAGAAAAGGCGAACTTGCTCTCGATTTTGTTATGGTGGTAAGTTTTCTTGTCTTCTCCTTACTGATCGAAAGACGCCAGAGTCCTTACTACCATCGGCTATCGTTCGCCTTGCGTTTTATGATTACGTGGCAAATTTTGATGCAAATATTTCGATTACTTAATAGAAGTATTATACGATACATATTCAAACATTTGAATTTATTTCCATCATTGTTACGTAATATTGTGCAATAAATGAAACGCTTCTCATAGATATTTTGCTTTAATTTCATCAAACGTTTCTCTACTAGCCGAAAAAATATATATTAAATCGTAACTCTATTAAGTGTTACTGAAACATTTTGGTTAGCGTAAAATGGACAGAATTTTGGTAAAAAATAACGTTTAAAGAATCTCGCGAGATAAACTATAGACGTTCGATAAAATTTACCCCTTACCGCATGAATTTTACTTTATTTAAAAAAAAAAAAAATGAACACAAATTATTTCTTAGTTGTATCAATATTAACTTATAAATAATTTACATTTGAGAATTTGAAAACAGTTTCTTTTTGAAAAGATTTTCTCAGTTCAACACTTAAATGCGAAGGTTTTGCTGAAACTGCAGGAAATGCAAGAAGAATGATTATTTTCTTGACGATGACATTCTAGATGATGCTGCATTTTCTGTAATTACTCGTTTAGTTTTTGCGTGTTCCGGTATTTTTTTTACTAATACTCGATATTCCAAGTACTTTTACGATTTTCGATTGTGGACACGCTACTCGTACGCTGACTTGCATCTGGGTAATTACCGAATAAATGGTCCACTGGACACTATCCTTGAGCTTAATTGAAATTAATCAATCTCATTTGTACTTGATTACGTAATTGTACGTAAGCTTACGAAAGTAATTTTCGTTATCTAATTCGTTATTTGTAATTTTAATAACAAATACATTCTGTAAATGTTATAGCTATAACGATTAATGATAGGAAAATATAAACTGTAATTGTAGTCCACAGTTGGTCAACGTAGCTGGGCACCACTGTTACAAATCACCGTGGAAAACTGGTTTATCATTGGTTATTGGAATCAACAGTTAACCGAAGAACCGTTAACCTTCGGTTACATAATGTATTGGATTCGCAGGATTCACAGGATTTCCGCGTAACGTTTTCATAGAGACATCTAACAGCTCTTCGGATTCAGTTGTTCGTCGTTGGTCACCACGTCACTGAAAAGTGGCTGACAGAACTTTGTATTAAGGAACTAAACAGGATTCGTGTATTTGGCGACGTTGAAAAATTGAATACAACAACAAATTACCTAATCTCCGATAGTCTCGAGACAAAATTTTAACTTTGAAGAAATTTTCACGAGTTTTAGCTTCGTGATCAACGTGATACACGATCAAGAAAGAATTTCCTTTTTCTAAAAATAAAATAAAATTCATGCAACAGGGAGTTAAATAACCGGTTGTTTGTTATTGTACGTGCTGCATTGTCTGATAACATTGCCATACAGGTGGACGATAGGCTTGTTCAAGACAGGCTACAAGAAGATTCTGCAGACGGACGATTTGTATGATCCCTTGAAGACCGATCGATCGACCTTGCTCGGGGACAGGCTAGAGAAGTCAGTATCGAAAGTAATTTGAACATCTAGAAAAGAAAATTAATGAGAACTATATTTGATCATTTACGCGTTTGTAAATATTTCATTTTCAGACGATGGCTAATCGAAGTAGAGAATTCAAGAAAGTCCAAGCGTCGGGCCAGCCTGTTGAGGGCTATTTTTCGCACCTTTCTCTGGGAGTACACTGTACTCGGACTCATGCAGATATTAAACGAATTCGTGTTACGGTACGCTATTTCTTTTTTATTTTAGCGACTGTTTGTATCGCTCTTTTCATTTTTCTGTTCATTTTCATTATAGATTAGGGACACCGATACTGCTGGGTGGGCTCCTGCGCTACTTCAGAAAGAACACGACCGAAACGTACGAGACTGCGCTCATGTATGCGGGTGGGATATGTTTGGCAACATTGATAAACGTACTTACGTTTAACCAAGCGGTTTTTGGCGCATTCCACGTTGGCGCGAAAATTCGAGTTGCCGCTTGTTCCGTTGTTTATCGTAAGGTAATACATATGCCGAGCATTTTCGAGTCTAGGACTGGGGCAAAAAAGTTGGATGCCGAAGATACCTAAGCAAATCTTTTATTCGTTCAGGACACCCCTTCAATGACCTTGATAGATCAGTTCTGTCTCGAAGGACATTCGTACTAGTTAAAAGAAAAAGTGTCATGCATACATGTTTTTTCCACTTTTTTCCCTAAATCTTATGCTTGCGGCGAAGTAATGACGTTAACAATGTCGATAGATCAAGACAAGCTATAAAAAACAAAGCCAAAAAAATGCTATTGCTTCAAGCATCGTTTACTCGAAAATTTAGATATTAGTTGTACACAAAATTTATAAACACACACGCACATGCATCTGCATATATAGATACATATGTGCTTTTTTTTTCTCATCATTAGGTCATTTTTATGTGCTTTGACCGCGTATTAGTGTTTGTAACTCTTTTATTTACTTAACAGGCATTGCGTCTTAGTAAGACAGCTTTAGGCGAGACGGCGCCAGGAAAAGTGGTCAATTTAGTGGCCAATGATGTCAACAGATTCGATCTTGTTTCCATCTTCATTCACCATATGTGGTCCGCGCCGTTATCTGCATTGATTATAGCCTACATTCTCTACACCGAGGCGGGATACGCTGGCTTAATCGGCATTGCCGCGGTGTTCGTTGTCGTGCCGATTCAATGTGAGTTTCCGGTAATGATAACCGCACTATAAAAGCTTCGAAAAGTTGAAAGCTGTGCCCTCGTACTAGCTCAAGATACAATTCCGAATTGAGCGAGGATTTTGATAAGTTCAAGAAAACATTCATTTGCATCGATAAAGAGGATTTCCTAGAGTGAGATAGGCTACGAAAAATTAACGACGCGCTTCTTATCGTCGTTGGTGTCGATAGACGCGTGTGTAAACAACGCGGATGAGCTGCGGGATAAAGTTAGTCATGCCGACTGAAAATAAAAACACTTGAGTGCAGAGGTTTCAGCTTTACAAGTGTCAACATTGTTGAGATTTTAGAGCGCTGATATAATCAGGTGGAAGAAGAAACTTTTAAAAGAATTACAGCTACTATAGCTGGGCTTATCAACCTGATAATATCATGATTTGAACATAATTACTTTGATTATCTTCCTTAGTAGGCTCTTTACTTACTTCTCTAAAATGTTTTATGAAATGCAA
Source organism: Hylaeus volcanicus (assembly GCF_026283585.1). Classification (NCBI taxonomy): domain Eukaryota; kingdom Metazoa; phylum Arthropoda; class Insecta; order Hymenoptera; family Colletidae; genus Hylaeus; species Hylaeus volcanicus. The sequence continues at coordinate 25,081,720 of NC_071981.1, forward strand.
ATGTCGTTACTATGAGAATATAGTTGATATTTTCATATCATTCTTTATGTGAAACTTTTATACATGTCACGTGTTTCAGCGTACGCGGGAAAGTTATCTTCCAAGTTCAGGCTGCAAACAGCCATCAAGACCGACGAAAGAGTGCGCCTGATGGATGAAATCATATCAGGTGTGCAGGTAATCAAGATGTATGCCTGGGAGAAACCGTTCTGCGTTCTGGTCGAGCTAGCTCGCAAATTGGAGCTGCAAGTGGTCACCAAGAGTTCATACATTAGGGGCATCTACATGACGTTCAACCTGTTCACCACAAGGATGGCGCTCTTCTGTACCTTGATCAGCATGTTGTTATTTGGGAACGAGTTATCAGTTGACACCGTTTTCGTCTTCTCCTCTTACTTTAACATATTGGCGCACACTATGTCTGGAATGTTCGTGCGCGGTTTCGCGGAGATAGCCGAATGCATGGTGGCCGTGAGAAGACTCCAACACTTCCTGATGTACGAAGAGTTCCAGAACAAAGGGTTCACCTTGAACAAGTTTGCGGCTAGCCTCAACGGCAGCATCAACAGCGACATCAAACAGGCCTCTTACAAAACTTCCAGGCAAGACTTACCCTACATCGATGACGAGATCGATGGTTACGAGAATCTCGACGAATCGTCGGAGAAGAGGAGACACAATGGGCTAGTTGTTGTCGCTAGCGACTTGCTGAAGAATACCGCGAATCTTATGGAAGGTAAGCGTTCATCATTTGTATGACTTCTATAGACTTTGATAACGCAAGGTTTAAAAATAAACCTATAATTAAATCTTACTTTTGTTACACCTGACAATGTGTATTCGTTTTAGAAAAGAAGGATTCTCCGGTGACGAATGAGGAACCATACGCGGTCAAGATGGTCAATTTGACGGCCAAATGGGAGCCAGGCCAGTCGGAGAACACTCTCGAAGAAATGAATCTGGCGATTGAGAAAGGAAAGGTCTACGCGGTGATTGGAATGGTAGGGGCGGGGAAGAGTTCTTTCTTGTCCGCGATCCTTGGAGAAATAGAACCGACCGAGGGCCACGTGAAAGTAAATGGAAGTCTGAGCTACGCTGGTCAAGAAGCTTGGGTCTTTGGCTCCACCGTTAGACAAAATATACTTTTTGGACAACAATACGACCGGCAACGGTATCAAAGGGTCGTTAAAGCATGTTCCCTGCTTCGAGATTTCAAGCAGTTTCCACAGGGTGATCAGACAGTTGTCGGAGAAAGGGGTAGTTCTCTGTCAGGAGGACAAAAGGCTAGAATCAATTTGGCCAGGTCCCTTTATAGGCAGGCGGACATTTATCTATTGGATGATCCTCTGAGCGCCGTAAGTTTAAGAGTCAGAATACTTATTCCGTTCTCGTCTGAATCCACTCCAACTTGATGGATACGTTTCAGGTGGACACTCATGTCAGCAAGCACTTGTTCGAGGAATGTATACAACGATACCTAGCTGGAAAGACAAGGATTTTGGTTACTCATCAGTTGCAATACGTGAAAAGCGTCGACTCTATTATACTTATCGAGCAAGGGAAAGCTACAGTATTTTCCAATTACCCAGATTTGTTGAATCAACGACCAGAGTACTGCCATCTCCTGGCATCCGACACCGAAACAAAGGAGGATTCTTCTTTAGAGAAAAGTTCAATAAAGAGACAATTTTCGTCGTCGAGTACCAGGGTAAGACTGTATTCCTGTACCACTTCTACATTTTACGAGCTACTATTTAACCCATAATTTAGTTGTAATACATCTTTTATATTTGCAGAGTCGAACACCAGAAGCTAGTAGCGGAGGAACGGACGACGAAGACGAGGACGAAGACCCCGATAAGCTATACGATGGCTTAGAAGGAACATCCCGTGGAGCAGTGAAGGGACCAATATTTATTAAGTACTTTCTAAGCGGAGCCAACATATGCCTTGTAATCACAGTCTTTCTGCTGTACTTATGCACGCAATTTTGCGCTAGTCTCAATGATTATTTCGTCCCTATCTTGTAAGTACTTTCAAACTCACTGTCCAATCGACTCGAATTCATACGAGTTTAACGTTTATTTTAGAGTAAACGCGGAAGAAGCACGACACTATGTACTTAAGCAAGCGGCCCAAAATATTAGCAACGACACATCAACAGACTTGTCAGAAACTTCGGACATTTCGTCGATGTACAATTATATGTACATTTACACGGGGATAGTGCTTGGAATATTCATTATTGGAATCTCCAGGTCTTTAATGTTTTACAAAGTGTGCATGTTGTGCAATCAAAAGTTGCACGACATGGCCTTCAATGCACTCATCAGAACGGGCATGAGGTTTTTCGACACCAACCCCAGCGGTAGAATCCTCAACCGATTTTCCAAAGATATGGGAGCGATCGATGAGTTGTTGCCGAAAGCTATACTGGACGCTACTCAGATATGTCTACTGATGGTTGGATCCTTAGTGGTGTCCTGCGTCGTCAATTATCTGTTCCTAATTCCCATAGTGTTTCTGAGTACCGTGTTCTATTGGATACGAAAAGTCTTCCTTAAAACCAGCAAGAACATCAAACGAATGGAAGGAATGAGTAAGCAGCATTAACGTTAGTAGTATCACCCAGAGATGGATAAAATGTTATAAGAAAAACATCATTGTAGATCTTAAAATAAATATTAGATTAGATAGATAAGATATTTGTCCATCTCTGGCGCCACTTAAAAAAGACGTGCTTTTTGGTAACAAGGAACTTCTTTTCGCACAGCTCGATCTCCTGTGTTCACTCATTTAAATGCCACGTTGAACGGACTGACCACCATCAGAGCTTATTGCGCACAGGATATACTGAAGAAGGAATTCGACAAATTGCAAGACGTCCACACCTCCACTGTTTATATGTACGTGGTAACGAGCACTGCCTTTGGATTTTCGCTGGACATCTTTTGCTTCGTGTTCACATCGTTAGTCACCTTCAGTTTTCTTCTACTGCAGCAATGTAAAGAATCTTGTCGACATTTCTTTTTTAATACGCCAATTATTCACATAGGCCTTGCAATTAACTTGATTTCTTTTGTAGCATTCTCTGGAGGTGAGGTGGGTTTGGCTATCACTCAGGTAATGGCCATGACCGGTATGATTCAATGGGGTATGCGACAAAATGCCGAAGTGGCCAATCAAATGATGTCTGTGGAACGTGTGTTGGAATACACGCAAATAGAGCCAGAACCGAATCTACGCGACAGAGGAAAGTTTGCGAAGAATACTGATAAGCAAGCCATCGCGCTTCCAGCAAACGCGCCGAAGAATTGGCCCACAGAGGGACTCATCGTATTCAAGAACGTTTACTTGCGATATGCGGACGACGAGCCTCCAGTTTTGAAGAACTTAAATCTTGTCATTCGCTCGGGTGAAAAAGTTAGTCTCTTTTCCTGTGAATTTCATGCAATTATAGTTCCTATTTCAGATATACAATTGTATACGAGTTAGTATAGCAAAAGTCCTATATGTCTGTAAAATGTTACAGGTCGGTATCGTGGGTAGAACAGGCGCTGGAAAATCATCCTTAATATCTGCCTTATTCAGATTAGCGAAGGTTGAAGGATCTATCGAGATCGATGGCATAGACACTGGGTCCATTTGTTTAGAAGATTTGCGGCGTCATATATCAATCATTCCACAGGATCCTGTTTTATTCTCTGGTACATTGAGACGCAACTTAGACCCTTTCAATGAATTCTCTGATAAAACTTTATGGGAAGCTCTCGAAGAGGTTGGTTAAGTGGAAAAGTCAATTTTTATTTTCCCTTGTTAAGATTACTTTACGATTCAACTATATATTGTTAAATACACAGGTTGAGTTGAAAGATGCCATCACAACCGGTACAGGATTAGAAAGTCGAGTTTTGGATAGAGGCAGTAACTACAGCGTTGGCCAAAGACAGTTAGTCTGCTTGGCAAGAGCCATCCTGAGAAATAATCGTATACTTATGCTCGATGAGGCAACTGCAAACGTGGATCCACAGACTGATGCTTTGATTCAACATACGATAAGAAAGAAATTTGCCAAATGCACTGTACTTACTGTTGCCCATCGTTTGAACACTATCATGGACAGCGATAAAGTTTTAGTCATGGATAAGGGTCGCATGGCGGTGAGTTACATTTCTCACTTAATTAGAATATTGTTCTTACATTATTCTCAACGCACCTGGACAAATTTCAAACAGCATTGCTTGAAATACCATTTCAATTAAAATTTGTCAAAGTCTGATTGATAGTTCAAGATAAAATAATACAACGATTATATATATTTTTATTTTCTGTTGCAGGAGTACGATCACCCACATATACTCCTCCAGAACAGTTATAGTCAATTTACCTCATTGGTAATGCAAACTGACCGTGGTATGTACGATCAGTTACTTAGGATAGCAAAACAATGTTACATTGCCAAATACGGAGAACGATGATTACCACGCCAAATATTTTTTTTCCTGGTACTTATTTTACCAGATACTTCTATTTCTACTTGACTACCGGTACGTAACATGTGGTGCAAGCGTTTATACAGATTTCAGTTGTATTAAAGTATTGTCATAGGTCTCGAGCGCGCTCAATATTCGAAGAATTATATTTTTTTAATCTTCATACGGGCGAATCGTTAGAACGATTATTCCAGTACTTCCTGTAAATATTAAAGGCGCCGTTGAGCGGCACCCATACTTCCAACGAATACATATAATATATTTTTCTACACCCGTCATTACGAGATTTACAAATTTTTGAAATCATGGATACGCGTTTTGATGAATTTCAGCGATTTGAACGATGTATGCCAGTAACATGCCAAATGAAAGTAGTAGATTTTTATAAGATATTGTATGAGAAGTTCCAATTTCAATATGTAGGCATAAATAAATATTGTGATCCGAAAAATCATGATCTGCAGGACGTAAAAATATTCGTCACGAATTTTATGAATGAATCTGTTGCAACAAAATGGTCCTTCATATTTCATAGAATTGTACGAAAGAGTGAAAATGCGACGGTAACGGTATTGTATGCAGAAATAGATTTACATTATACAGGGTGGCTCCAGATCACCTTGAAATAGTTACTAAATGGTAGGTGGTACAAGAAGACTGTCTTCAGTATTTTTTTTTTTTTTTTTTTTTAAATATGATAATATGAAACAAAAATGTTTGACAGCAGACTCGTTTAAGATAATCTTGAAAGAATTTGTAGTCAGGGAAAAGCAAAAATCATTGAAACAGACAAGACCAAAGTGTCTCTAACAACATACGTATTATAAAGTATTTATAGAATGTGCTTGACATAATACGGTATTTATAGAATGGATTCGAAATTTACGCCTTTACCGTTTAAGCGCAGATACGGAATGATTATTTGATTGTGCAAATTAACATTTAACTATCTCATACTTTCTACCATTTCTTGTAACTATTTGGCGCTATAGTTGTTCAGAGCCACTCTGTATATTATAAACACATTATATGAAATGTATCGTAATTACTTAATGGTACTCTATATTTAATGATATAGATTGAAAGTCAATTAATTGTCTGTGTACCCCAAGGTGCGATCAGTTGTATATCAAAGAACCGTCGGTAAAACAGCGAGCTAGTGTTCATTTTAAATTCAACGTCTTCAGAGATTATACTATTATATTTTTTATTGTATATGTGTATGTATAATATCAAATTGTAAATAAAAATCTTTTTTATTGTTTTTTCGTCAACTACGAAAAATCAGAACAAAATACGATGCATATTTTCTTTTCTATGAAAACGATAGTACTTTGTCAGTGCTCACCAATGTTGATCTTTGCCAGACAAATTCCGTTTTACATTCATGATTATACTGCACGTTTTATCAGCACTAAAAAAACCATTGCACTTCACAATGTTTTCAGTATTGTACGTTATTAAAAAATTTTTGAATAAATATTTATCCATTTACGTAACGAAGAAGTATTCGCCAGTCTTTGTTACTCGAATAGGAATAATGTTTTAATCGTAAGTCAAAAATGAACTTTTATATGGATAAAATATTTATTCACAACTCACGAATAACAGTTTGTTAGGCAAATGGCTATTCGTTATATATCTAAATAAACGTACCCTTAACTTTGTATGTCATTAGCACTGAACGTGAACACACGTTAACGTCGCAATTGTTTCAATGTTACCTGTATAAAACGTCTGGACGACTAGCTTTACTTATTGTTAGGCAAACTCAAACCACCCATTCAATCGACTTTCACGATCGAACTAAACGTCAAAATGTCACAGTGAACAAGTCCGAGCGCGCTTAGAGAGATCCAACGTGATTGGTTGCAGCTGCGCTAGCGCAACACGACTCAGAATGTTTTATGCGCAATTCAATTCTCGTACTTTCGACAGGAAGCCACTTTTACATATGGGAGATTGTTTTAAAAAGTATTATACTTTACAAAAAATATAAATAACAATAAACTAAATTTTTTGATATCGTGTATTCTTTCTGAATAATCGTTTTATTAATAGAACATTAAACTTTAAATAACTGAAAGTAATGCCTTTATATTTAAAATGAGATATCAAAACTAGAAACATTAAATCATAGCTGGCCGAGAACAAAATGAATGACATTTGTATCACTTATAGAATTAGACATCAGTTTAGAATGTAATACACTTTTAAAAAACTGATACAGCGAGTCGCGAAAAATTACCTACTACACGAAAGGTTGAGAATCATCGAGTCTGAACTAAAATTAAGTAAAAAAATTGGTTAACATATGTACTCTGAAAATGTCTACATCGAAAATACATTTAAAGGAAGATCTAACATGATACTATCAGTATCGATATATTTATTCTACTGAATTTTAAATTATGAGTAAATTAAAAATATGCCACGCACCATACGTAAATTTATCAGTCATATTGAATTACAATTTTTTGAACAGGTTATTGCACGTTTTATATTAATAAACTTTAAACATTATTAAATGACTGACTTAATAGAAGAAAAAGCTATCCATTTGTTGAAAAAACTAAAACCTATTATTGATTGAATACATAGATATATATGTATTATACATCCAGAACATATCCACACTCTTCTTGTTAATTCATTATTATAAATTATTATAATCATCGATGTCGATATGACCCTCTACTGAGTATTGAAAGTGCTCAAAATAAATAATATTCACTGGACAAGAGTATAGACAAACACGTAAAAAAATATTTATGAGCTAAATTACAAAAATTTTAGTCGATAAAAACAATTTAAGCGGTACAATAAGTCATATAAATTATTTAGATTGTATAAAAATAGAAATGACACTTCTTAATGTTGACAAGTAAATAACTACATAATAGAAACAACTGAACAGGATTTCATTAATCTTGAATATATCATACACGCTTATGAATTGGTTTGAATTCTGGAGTATCCCTCTATTTTTTTTTCATTTCATATGATGATATTTCAAGACGTCCCATAAGATGCAGTATATTTAAAAAATAAAATAACTTTACTCTTGGTTGCCAATAGAGGAAATATTTCAATTTGCTATATATATACACGTTAAATTTTACTTATTAACGGCATAAGTTTACAATGTTTAATTTTTCTTTAAGAAACTCATGTCTCTGGGATATATTTTAATTTGTGAAATATCTTACACATAAAATATGTTATTAAGTTACAAAAAGTTTTTGAAGTAATATTTCAGTTGTTCCTATTACATGTACTTCTTAATACAATAATTTTGTAATATATTTCGACAATTTCAAACTGACCGTTGTATCTCATTGTTAACAGAAGTAACTATATCATCGGTTTCTACAGTTATCTCTTTATCTTGTGCATGTAAATCACTGTTATTTGGTTCTTTCGAAAAATGGCCATGCGTATTTTGTATCACAGTCTTAGAATCTGAGGTAAGAACATTAGATGATTCATGAAGATGAGTCAAACTTTTATTCTTCTCCAAAACATCTTGTCGAAGATTGAACATAATGGTATTACCAGACTGAAAAACATAAAGCTCAAGCTTTTACAACCATAATAATTACATAATATTCAATTATTTTACTACCAAAAGCTAATACAAACGAAAATACTCGTTATTATATAATCGGGTATTAAGTACTTATAATAAAAATGTATTTTTGTTTGTTTTTGTGATTTATATATGAGTAACGGTCGTTACCTTTGTATCAGATGTTATAAGTTCTGCATGAGATGAGTTTGTTGTTGATAACATAGTTACAGTTTGATCTGTATTGTTTAGAGAAACATGACGCGGTAAAACATTAATAGAAGTGTTATGTTGACTCGTAACGCGTACATTTTTTCCACCCACAATTACTTTTTCCAACACTTCCTAAAATTTATAAAAACACTTCTATTTTGTATCCGACACATAAAATATAAAAGTGATTACCAATGTAATTACCTTTCCTGCGTGAGAAAGAGTTACACCTTTAGTTTGACCCTTCTGTATAACAATCACGTTCGTTTTAGATGCTAACTTCGTATTGGGATGATGAGATATATTTACAGTTTTATTAGAATTTAACGTAACACCCTGAAACGTCACAAAAAAGACATTTTTTAAAAATCGAATCCCAATATCGTTGTAGTTTGCGTTAACATTCTTTTATTGAGAACTGTACCATATTGGTAGTGGTTTGATTATTAAACCTTGTAGGCAGTTTTTTACAAGTTAACGTTGACGTTTGCTTAGTTTGAGGTGGTCCTGGTCCATTTGATACAGTTTTATCAGGACATGCAGTTATTAGTCGTTGTGGATTACCTAAAAATAATTAAAAAATAAATTAGTTTAGAGTAGATTCTGTATTAATTAGTCATCCAGAAGCAATAACATTTACTTGATGTAATGGTTCTAGTTACTGGGGATTTTACATTAGAATGGATCACGGGTACAACACGTTTTGTGCTGCTAACAGTTAGATTTGAATTCTCAGTATTTGCTGTCTTCTCTAAATTATGAGATGATACGTTCGAGTCTGGAATAATAAAGGCAATTAAGTAAATTATTGAACGTATTATTGTAAAAATGTTACCGTGTTTAAAAAAACATATATTCATACTTAAAATATCTTCTGTCGATGTATCTTGTGTATCAGGCTGCAGGTTGTTATTTGGTACACATGATGTATTATTGGACATTAAAATTGCTGGCCCAATTTTTGTACTAGGTTTATTTTGGATAGCAATTACTTTTCCTTTACTTTTCGTAATACTTGTGCCCACTGGGATCACGGCATTCGCATTACCGGGCGGAACTACCGGATGATTATTGGAATTTTCATGTATCACGGACTGTTTTGAATCTGAATACAATTTAAAAAAGTTGCATTATTTCGCAAAATACATGTTACAAATATATTAAAATTAAAGATGCAATAACCTGTAATGGTTTCTCCGCAATTAATATTAAGTGGTATTATTGTAACATTTTGGTGTTGCAGTGAATTTATTGGCATTTGCGATAACTGCGTATCTTCGGAAGATCCTTTATGGACGATATTATGATTTATTGTTCCTATCGAGTTCGAAGACACTACCAAAACCTGCATAATATATCATTATTTATTTATTTGCTGAGAAAGAATATAATCAAACGATTTTCATTACCTTGCTTGGAATTGCTGCTGGGAGTGGAGAAGTACATTTTCGTTTTTCAGGCATGGTACATTTTTCGTTGACATCAGAATTGTTCTTTAGCTTATGTATATCCTTGCTTTTATCCAATTCAGTGGCCTATAATGTATTGCAAAAAATAAAGTAACTGAAACATAAAACGATGTCCTTACCATACAAAATAAGTATGTAACCGATACCTCGTTCGAAACGTTCTCATCGCCAAACTTATCTTCATTAGGTGTAGATTCATTATTGTTAAGTAATTTTTCTTGTACTTTTTGCTTCACAGGAGATTCACTTCTTACAGCTATTAAAACAAATTCACGAGTAACATATTTTTATTCTATGGATAGTATATAAAAGAATACTAAGTCACGAAATCTCCTTAACTTACAGTTCTACAGCTGTACACTATTTTAATAGACTAAAACCACACATTTACCAAAATAGATAATAGTTTTCCTTAAAACCTTTTGCATCCTCTGTTTTTTCAGGAACTAGAAGATTCCTTCTATTTGCCACTGCAGTTGCAAGGGATAAGCTATTTGCTAGCGTTGTGAAAGCAGATCGTGCCTTCAATTTTGGCAAAAGTGGAATTACACGACGACCTTCGATAGTCCAATCTGTACCAGTGTTTGGACCATTTAATCTATATCATAATAAATGATTAATTTTCAAATGCAATACCATTTTATTTCAGATTTTATAAATTATAATATATTTTGTAGAGTACTTACTGTTCTGCTATCGTTGCTAGTTTCTCATCATTCACGGCTCTCCGCACTTCTGCACGATGTCTTTCATTGGAAATATGTAGAACTTTAGCGAGTTCTTGTAATAATTTTTGTTTTTCACTAGTGAAAGGGCCCTGAGCACGCAAGACGGATACCATACTCCCATAAGCATCTAACTCTATTAAAAAAAGCACATATTGGCTATATAAATAACACATTATCTAAATAACTGAAATTAATTTAAGAAATTTTAATAAAATTAATATAAGTATATCTATTTTTTAATTAAATCATTCAATGTAATTACACTAGTTTAAATGAACTAAATATTTAACTAACACTTTTCTTTCTATGCAGTGCAACTACATTTATGATTTCTCTAAAAATATTTGTTATGGGATATATCTACATTTTACCATAATTAAGTTTCTTATTTAGAACAATATTATCACGCATATAACAATAGATGAACTTATTCACAATTTTAATGAAGGATTTTCATTCTATTTGAGTATGTTTTATTCATTATCCATACATTTAACGATTACCACAAGTCTGGTAAAACCCAAATGGCTTTTAAAGTACAGCAGTTAAAATAATGCTATGCAATACATTCCTACAAAAAGTAAATATTAAAAATAAAAAAACCAGTTTGTGTATTTTAGTTATATTTAATAACAAATGAATACATATTTATACATCGGTAAATATTAATACATCCATAAATTTGCAATGATTATCAAGTATAGTTCTTCAGGTTTCCATTATCTATTTTTCAATGACGCAAATAGTGTGCATTAGGATATTAATACCTATTATAAAACTGCGTTACATTTTTCGACATGTACGATTCTTTCGAGACTGTAAGAAACTAAACGTTACTGAACTAAGAAAATAATTATACGAAACTTAACCTTACCTAAACATCGCAAATATTTTCTGCATTCATCACGGGTCATTGTTTCATGTCTCAGCGACCACATGGTTCCATGCTTCGATCGTTATAATAAATATGATCTAATTTTACCAATGTTCGTACACTTTTTCCACATTTTCGACGTTTCGTTGACAGTATGGTGAGTTGATGATGAAGTTGTCGTACAATTACTCTTATTGTAATCGGTATTCGTTATAAACGTTGGTACTCCTGCCAGTAAAGTTCACTGATATTTTCATGTATTGGCTAATCTGGCACCTCTCGGAAAGAAAACTGCAGTACCCACTGAACTATATTAATTAGAATAGTTCAGTGTCGGTACCTTATCTGTCTTTGTCTACCAACGCATGCGAACAAGTCCATGATTCCGCGCGCCTATTGAATATCCTCTTTCTATTCAATTTACTCAGCTTTCAATTATTCTCCTGTAATATTTTATTGTTACTACTGTTATACAATATATAAATTGTATAAATGCTTAATATAACTATAGAGACATTATTATAGATAGACCAGGGGAAACATAGTCCTGCCTGTAAGTAAATAAAAAGAGAAGAAAAAAAACACGGTAACTTATTTACCTCTGTGTTTCTGTTAATGGGAACGTAAAATACATACGTAATTATTAAAAGTATAAACGATAACCATTTATACTAGCTATATACGTTTTATAAATTCTTATATATGCTGTGATATATCAGCCAATAAAAGAAGACAGAATGATAAGATACAATATCTCAATGAATTTAATGAATAAAAAACAAAAAATAAAAAATCCAAAAAACTCCTCATCCAGACACTTGCGTTATATTAATATTAATGAATATAAGTTAGCTGTTATACTTTGGTTTGGTTTAAGGTAAAATAAGGGATTGTGGATTAAGAAAAGTGTACGGAAAGGTCATATGTTTATTAATTTAGCAACACTTAGTAGTGCAATAAGGCATCTGGTAAATAAATACATATACGCATACGCAATGGATTTAATTCCACACCAAACACAGCGATTGCTTCAGCGACTTTAAACGTTTTACGCCCTGTTAAATAAACATATACGAGATATCCTGATAAATTCTTTATTATTTCCTACATCGATTCCTTTCGTTATCTTCGATGTGAACGACGACTCTATACTCAGAAATTCCCGTGGGTGACGTATAAAGTCGTCCGTAGGCTTTTCCTCGTCTCAGTCGACGAACGCCAACGTCCTAGGATCTATTTATTCGCTCAAGTTCGGTATGCATCGTTTGAAATTAATTGGGAAAAGAAGCGAAGTTTGAGCGGGCTGAGAAATTCAAGTGACGCGAGTTCTAAATAATTAGCAATTGAACGAATACAAACACGGGCAAAAGTGGTGAACAAAAATGCGCTTAATCGCGACGATAGTTGTCGCGGTGCTCCTTGTTACTTATTTCGTTGATTCCAGTGTCACGCCAGATGAAGGTAAGGTAAAGTGATTAAATTAGAGTGTGTGGTCAATTTAATAAACTTAAATAGACTTTTCTGTCTTTGATTATCACCTTAATTAGTTAACAACCTGAATCGTTACATTATACAGCGAATATTGGGGAAACAAGGAATTTGAATACCATAACGTATAACTTAATGACTCTAGTTCACAGTACTTGGTACTTTAAAATAACAGTTATAAATTTCAACTTAAATTGATTATTTAATACATCGAGAAAAGACTTACCACGATCAAATTTTGATACTTTCATCATAAAACTCTTGAGCATCTACACAAATCAGTTGTAATCTATATTGTTCTCTAATTACAATCTATTATCGTTAGATGTAGTTATCAAGATCACCAATTTGAAATTTTCTCTCCTGGAAATTTATAAAATCCAAGACTTCTACTCTCGTGTTTTTTATATTTTCCTACGAAGTGTTTTGAAATATTAAAGCAAATTTATAAACCCTCTGCATTCAGAATTTTCAAATAGTTTTCAATTACAAATTTTCCAATTATTTGAATTAAACATTGAGAAACACGCCGAGGAAATTCTTACTTCTCAAATAAAACTAGCTCAGTGAATGCAATGATTGCATTTTAATAAAGAACATTAATTGCATTTTAATAAAAAAAAAACATTTGTTATATTTAGATGAAACGTAGAGGTCGTGAAATGAAATTCATTTGTTCGTGATGTAATAGGTATGCCGTGAATTTACAAAAAAGAGTAATGCAAGACGTTCTGGATTTCAATTTTGAACACGGATCAATGTTAATTATGAAATTCAACAGACAACTGTTAAAAGTAAATGAAAAGCGTATGGCGTTACTGCACCTGCGACGCGTTCCCATAACATGTTTACGGTATTGCAAACCAGTCCCCATGCAACCCGACAAGAAACCCGGTAACGACGTGCTCCGAACGATAAATCGTTTCTCCAAGACATTTAACTCGAACGGACTGTTTTCGTGTTTACCAAATCCGAGGAAAGATTTCTAAATTCAACGTTACAAACAATTGCTCAAACTTCCGGTTACCCTTACTCTTAGAAATTTATTTAACACTCAAACTACCAAGCTGGTCAATTTAACCCTTGTATTTCAAAGTTTTCAAGTCACACTGTTAATAACAATCCTTTTACCGCAACTTTTACGAACAACTATCGTAACAACACAATTAATTCGATTTATAAATCAGTTTACTCCTTATTCCTCCAATAACAAAAATATATTATAGTATTAATATCGCTTTAAAACAACATTTATCAACAAACGCATAACGTATCCCATTGGACGTTAATCTGAGAAAAATAGAGGAAAATATAAATATATGAAACTATTCATAAATTATACAGTATCGGAGAAAATGATAGGACATGCGCGCGTATATTTAATTTTTCGACAGTAACGTAAAATTTTACGAATTTTTTCATTATCGTAAACAGTGCATAAATTGTATGAAATCGGCCTTTGTTCCATGGAAATTCCAGAAATAGATTTAGTAAAATAAGAAAAATTCAAAAGACTTCATTACTGACGAATACCGATTTGTAAAGTTATTTACCCTGAATTTCTTAAAACGAAAACGAAAGTGTTAAACTATATTCTAAAACTATAATTGCATACGCTTTATTTGCCTTTTTTGTATGTGTTTCACAGATCTAACGACAAGTCTTCAAGAAGCATGGAGCAACGACGACTTTGCGATTACATTCTCGAACATCAAGTCAAAGAACAAAGCGTCAGAAGCAATGGTCGAAACACTTTTGGCTGTGAAATTCGGCAAATACAGAACGAAAATGATGCTAATACTCGACAGACGAACGAAACGAGGTAGGAAACACGTTCTTGCGAAACGAACGATCCCTGTGCCAAGTGTAGAAATTACTTGTGCGCCTTTCTAAAATAAACATACTTTTTATTTATAAAGAAAAACGATGTAACCGCCACTACATCGATAACTTTGTTCCATCTTCCAGGCGATTTGTCAAATTGCCTGATGAAAAAAAAAAAAATGGCAGATTCGATAGAATGAGTTCTTCAAATATTCTCAGTGTATTTTTAAGCATGCGAAAACTTATCTTTGGTAAAAAAAATTTGGCCACAAATGTGTTTAAAATTAGGTGTAGGTGTTCATTTATCGTTGAATCCTTGAAAAAATAATTTCGATTATTTTAAGCAACTTTATGATAGACATAATTTCTTTCAGTAATTCTCGAGAGTGTCCATGACGATAGACATCGAACTACCGAACACATTAACGTGGACACTTTAAGTACCAATACACCGTTGAAGAACGTAATCGTGATAGTGCATCAGAGTCAACCAAATGCTCGAATGCATGTTTACATCGACTGTGTTTATCAAGGAGCGTTGTCGCTGAAGAAAAGTTTCCAGGAGTTGGCGGATAATGAAAACAGTCCTCTTGTAGAAGCAGTGAGTGTTTTACCTATCTTTCATTTAACAAAATTTAGAGAACCCCTTTTTTCCTGCCTAAAATCAATTCTAACACACGTCTGTTACGCGCTGAAAGATCGACTCTCCTGTAGCATTCAACTGTAGCAAAAACCAGGTTGATATCTTCGTAAGTTTTTGAGAAAACAACTTGCGACAGTGTATGCGGGACACTCTGTATACGATCTGTCGAATAGGTCTGCATATGTGCATATATCGTAGCATAAGAACCCACCGAGTCGACGCCAGTTTCAACAGTGAATACGGTTGTGGGCGTATAGTGCGTCTGAACTTAACCGAGACGTAACGAGAATCATACATGGATGTTGTAACTCAACACATTGGCGTCGAGATGTCCAGAGTCACGAGTCATTTTGTTTCAATTGCGTTTCGTTGGAAAATACTGCTGCAACTTTTTCAACAAGTAGCATTTTTCAACGTAATTTTGAAGATAGTCATAAATCGCTTCGTCACTTCGTGATTTACGCTTCTCCCAACTCTTTTATTTGAAAAATAATAATTGTAACAACCGTAGGTCTAAATACGATTCAAATTCACGAATTGAAAAGTTATAATAAACAACGCTTGCATAAAAGTCAGGCACACAATTATACAGAAACGCATGCGATGAAATCAGAATAGAAATTGTTGTCTTGTTTCGAATAATTATTCTCTGCGTCTACGAACCAGAGAACGAATGATCGATCGTGGCGAACATTATTTCCTCCTTGGCCTCTGACGGAGTTTCACGGTGATACAGACCATTAATGACGTTGGAGACCGTAGGATGATGTCTTTCCAAATATGGCTGGCCAGGCCGAGGTTGCTTGTCTTTATTACATACAGCTGCTAACTCGCATAACGTATTTAAGAATTGAATTGATTTCGATTAGCTTAGAATTCAATCTTACTGAATATGCACAACCCACTTTCTTGTATACGCGATCGAGATGCATAAATATTAAGAAACTTGGCCGAGTTGCAACAATATATGACGGAGGCAAATCTGACTGCAAGCCTCGGATGATTATTTATTTAATCGTTAACCCATTTGCATCACACTGGGAAAGTGAAAAAATCGTTCTTATCGCTAACATTTTTCTTAATCGTACCTGAATGAAAATGTTTGAAAACATGTGACGAATAAAAACAATATAGTTCATATTTAACGCTATGCTGTAACCTGCTCATTTCTCCAGCTGGTATGTCTTTAGTTTAGGGAAAGAAGAAGCTTAGTAAAGGTATATCCATCAACGTCTGTCATCGATGTGCCGAAACAAGAAAACTGTTCCAATGATTTGGCCTATACGGACACGTCATCAAATCTCCCGACGAATAAAGAGTCTCACGAATCCAATTTAAGATCCAACGACGATTGGAATCAACACGCTAAAGACTTTAACGATCATTCGCCTGGTATCGAACGATCTCATGCAACGTCGAATGAAAAACGATATCATCGTCGATCTAAAGATCATGCTCACGATTCCGACGCTCGGTCAAATATAGTTACTTATCAGATCGATGATTTCGACAATTCGGATAAATTCGAACGGTCCAACCGATACGACGACGTTAAAGAATCTCGTCGCTTAAACCGTGACCACCATTCGACAGAATCGCGTCAATCGAACCGATACAATAAACGTTTTTCCGAGGACAATCGTGGTAAAGATCATTCCACGGACGACCTCGAGGAGTCGGATTTATTTTACCATTTGGGCCATTTGCACCAGTGGTCGCGACCCGAAGACTTCAATGGACCGCGTCGTAAGAAAACCAGAGATAATAAAACCGATGAAATAGATTTTCTCGATCAACCAACTGTAAATTACAAAAGGGTTCCGAGAAGAGGAGACATAGGGATCCAGAGTTTGGACGAAAGAGGTGAAATAATAGTCCTCTTTTTGTTCTTTTCTTGTTAATGACTTTCCAATATTTTACTGAATATCAATGTGACCATTTTCGAGCACTATTGTATAATTACATTTTGGGATAGACTGACGGAAAATTACAATTTTACAGCTTGTCTCACGGACAGTCAAATAGTTAAAACTCTGAACGAACTGATCGTTGCTACCAAGAAGGTCTGGAGAGAAATTGAGTTGAATGTAAGTAACGCTGTTATAGTCCAAACCCCATTAGCTAATTTCTACTACATGTAAGTTCCATTATCCGAACAGGCTATGTTTCGATTAAATATCCGTTTTTTTTCTTCTTGATATAGCCAGTTAATACGATTAAAATTTACTCTGATAGAAATAAAAAGTTCGCGTTCTTCGACGTTATCGTTTGAAGTAACAGCTGTTGTATTAAGAAATAAAAAAGGTGAACTCCTATACGAAGAATTTTCGTATTTCTTCGTGTAACGACCGTTACGTTAGTCTGACTCGTAACAATCCTTTTCTTTTCAGAGACTGGAAACGCAACATCTGCGACAACTAATCGAAAATTGTGCAGGCTGTCGCGTACCCCTCGGTGAGTGAAGTTGCGTTGTATTGAAATAATTATTATTAATCGTCAAGAACATTTCTTTCTTGTTACTTTCTCGTTTTTCTTTCGACGTGGTTTTGCTCCGTCTCAGTTTTTGCACGAAAACTGTTTTAACTTTGCTACAGTTCTTACAAATGTACAAATTATCTATTATGGGCGACGAGAGAGTATTTATATTAATGTATAAAACGGTCTAACATTGCAATAAACGTGTCATTTTTGCAAATTGGAATACTTTTGTGACTCGTATACCAGGATAGAGCGGAAAGTAGTTGGAGAAAGTGAGAAACGATCAGAATGAACATGAAAGTGTGGTAACGAGTGAAGTATAGTCAACGTTCTAACGTCGAACGCGTTTCATCGTTATTCTATTTCATTTTATTCGATCTTATCTTGACGTTGGTCTACCCTACCGTACCCTACTGTACCTCACCTCACCTTACCTTAATTCATTTGTTAAGAATTGGCAAGGTTGGTAGATACGTAGAGAAAGGAAGCTTCAAGTTTGGTATTATAAGAGGGTACACGTATCGAGTTAATCGGAACACGGAATGGAAGACTAACGTGGTCGAATATACGAAAACATCAAAAAATAACGAGGACACGAATTTTGAATATGCTGAACAAGTGGGTATAGTCGAGAAGAAAAACAGAGGCCCATGGGTCATATCGTAGTAATCGAAAGCGAAACGGCGCGGCGCGGCGCAGCGCAGCGTACTAACGTAACGTCAAAAACATCAAGATGGATCGATATATCAAGATTTTTGAAGACGAGTTGCACAGTAAAGAGAATTCTATCTAACGGGATACTAAAAAAGGTATGTTTCAAAGAAGGGAAAGGGAGCTAACAACTAGCACAGAAGATTTGAAAGAATTTAGATGTACACTTACAACATCCACCCTGCACATACTTCGTATCCCAGTAACACCCCCACAAAGACCGGGTTTTGTGAAACGCCGTTTGTTACCCGGACAGTTCCAGGAAGTAGTGGATTTTTCTTTGTAACATCTTGCTGGACGAGGTTTGTAACAACTTGAGGAACGTTACTGTAATTTCACAGTTCCACCGACGACCACAACGGCAGCTCCGCCTCCTACGTGCGATTATAAGTCACCCTGCTTCCCGGGAGCTGATTGTCGCAACACTCCACGTGGGCCACAATGCGGCGCTTGCCCCCCAGGTTATACCGGAGACGGATATCGTTGCGCTATAGCGGTCGTTACCTGTGCGAGCAAACCGTGCTTTCGCGATGTCCCTTGTTACGACCACGCGGACGGCTTCAGGTACTTTTCATTTTCATTATTTGAAATATAGTGTCATTTTCAATGGGACGATAGTTGCACCGCCGTAAACTTTCATCAACCATAGGAAGTTGAGTGTTTGTTCATCCAAAATCCTTGGTGTTTGTCGAAGAGCGTGCGATACGATGTAAGATGTACAAAGTTGCCGCGAGATCACGGACAAATCTATCATTCGTCGTATTACTTGTGAATTCTATCTAGATTTATTTTCATTAACACTTAGCCCTCAAAATTAATTGTTCAAGTTCCTTAGTGAAAAGTTCTGCCACTCGCATGAGCGATGTGGCGTTCAACGTGATATACAGAGCGTAGATAGAGTAGGGGAGCCAAACCTCCACCTGGACTACTCAGCCAAATATTGGCTTTAGCACTTACTGAAAGCCAGAATTGGGAGATTCGATATTCAAACAATTAACTTTCTCTTCGTTTTACGATTCATCGAGGTCTTATACTTTAAACACCCGTTCAACTTCGATCCGATGACTTGTAAGAATGTTTATTTTTGAGTTTCTGGGAGATTCGATATCGAGACAATTAGCCTTTTCTTTGTTCTACGATTCATCGATTCATCGTATACTTTGAACCCTCGTTTAACTCCAATCTGATGGCTCGTACGAGATTCTTTGGTATCTTCTTATCGACGAAGCCATGCACAAACGTCAGGGTATGTACCCTTATTCGCTCACGGAATGAGCGCGTACTACGTCGAATAGCGGGAAACCCCTTCCGTGACTTCAAATCAAGTTGCAGCGGAATTGGATTCACGTGGCTTGTTCTCTCTGCGCCAGTTAAGTTATTTCTACCGTAAATAATAAACATGTAAACTTTCCAGCTGTGGAAAATGTCCTTCCGCCTATATTGGCGATGGCATACGTTGCGAGCGTCGGAGAAACGGTTGCGAGCTAAGTCCTTGCTACCGAGAAGTAGAGTGTGAGTCAGTCGTTTACCCACCATATTACAGGTACCAATGTCAAAACGGATACCATGACGATACTATTGGGTTCGTGTATAATTACCCGGCGTCTTTGTTTTCGTATCGTTCTATCATTTGAAATTAACGTTTCCTTTTCATTATTGAATTAGATGAATTAGAGTTCTACTCCTTTAAAAATGTAATGGGCAATCCATTTAATCATTACACATTACTTTTTCAAATTTTAATGGACTATTTAATAGTTACCCATTACATTTTTAATTTACAATAAACCACTCGTCCGTTACTCGCTACTTTTGTGATTTGTAATGGGCCGCTTGCAATCTGTAATCGAACGGTCGTCCATTATATATATTTTTTTACATTGGACAAATATTGTCTTTAAAAACAGTCGGACAATTATGCATCAACCTAATATCTATCGATTGGAACTCTCTGTAACTGTCTCGTGGCTATCCTCTCCACTTCTCAGGCCTATTGACTTTAGCGACCTTCGGTGTCAAGCCACAATCCCATGGTTGTAGGGTGTGGTACAAAAACTCATCAAAGTAATTTCCCAGGTACAATAACACGTCACTTGTTTCTCTCGCATGGGACATGGACACGGTACATGGGATACATTTACAGTTAGCGCCTCTTATAAATATAAACATATTTATATCGTATCTGTCGAAGCAAACACTAGCCGATACTAGAGTAAACAGAGGAGCGAGAAGTTCAAATACGCAAGCACGTCGAATAAACGCAATACGTTGTCGAGTTATATTTTCCGGTGCTCTGGCTATCTTCTAATATGCGCTGTGTTCGCTAAGAATTCCATGAAATTACATATTTTCAACTGCATTCATTCGCTAAAAGCTAAAGAACAATCGAACGTTATAATATTAATAAAATACAAACAAGGCTTTTTTTATCATGGTTTGTCTGAGCGTAGTCTAACAAACGCTTAAATTACGAACAAAACTTTTGGAGCAACTTACAATACATTTTCTGGTTTTCCTTCAAAATAACGTTGAAATTAACAAAATCCGATTTCATCGCGGCTCTTTCGAATTGCACATTTTTTCATTTTTATCGTGGTAATTTTCAGATGTGGTCCATGCCCAAACGGCTTCATCGGCAATGGTACCTCATGCATCGACATGAACGAGTGCGATTTGGCACAGCCTTGTCATCCTGGAGTGCGATGTATCAATCTACGTCCTGGATATAGATGCGAATCTTGTCCGGTGGGATATATCGGGCCCACTACGGAGGGAATTGGAATAGAGTTTGCTAAGGTGCATAAACAAATATGTCAAGACGTAAACGAGTGCGAAAATAACAATGGAGGTTGCGACCCGTATATGGAATGCATCAATACAGAGGTAATTTACTTAACTTTGTATTAAAGTATCGTTTCATTTGCGACAAACGTGTCAGATTTTCCCTGAAACATGTTCCATTATTTTGCTTTGTTCCAGGGTTCGTACAGATGCGGAGCGTGCAGGGCAGGTTTTGTAGGAAATCAAACGGTTGGCTGTCACCCTGCGCACAATGTTTGTCCAGACTTGACGACAGTTTGCGATTTAAATGCCGAGTGCGTCTGCATCGATATCAATCAGTACAGATGCAGGGTAATTGTCGGACACCTAATGTACCAAAACGATTATTAAAGACTTAATCTACTTAAATATGTTTAAAAAAAAAAGTTGAATTTTGGTTTTTTACATACTCGAAATGCTTCTGATTTTAAAACGACATCTACATTTGACGTTTAAAAAGGATACAATTTTCAGTGCCGTGTCGGATGGGCCGGAGATGGGCTTCTTTGCACCGTCGACCAGGACAGCGACGGAATTCCCGATAGAAATCTTCGGTGTCACGATCGACGTTGTCGCGTAGACAATTGTCCACTGACGCCAAACAGTGGCCAGGAGGACACAGACCAGGACGGCGTGGGCGATGCGTGCGATCCGGATGCTGACAACGACGGCGTACTAAATTCTTCGGATAACTGTCCCTTGGTTTCGAATCCTGGTCAGGATGATACAGACCGAGATGGGCCAGACTCGGTTGGGGATGTCTGTGATAACTGCCCCTTGGTCAGAAATCCAAAGCAAGAGGATACAGACGGTGACGGGATTGGAGACGCTTGCGACAACGATATCGATAACGATGGTATTATATCGATTACAAAACTTTTTTTTATTTGACCTCCCTATATACGCAGGAAATTTCTGCAATCGTAACAAATGATACGTCTAAAATGATACAAGAAAAATATATTTCAACAATCCGTGAACTTCCATGATCGGTGTAGCGAGAGAAAGAAGAAACGATACATTTTCGAATCACTATGTGCAATCGAAACTGTGCTCGTCCGCTTCGTGAAAATATTTGAATTTTTTATTACAGACTAATCCATAGGCGGTACTACATTTCTATTTTTATTTATATTAAAAAAAAAAAAAGAAAAATAAAAGAAAATAAAATAAGAATAAGAATAAAAATTAGGATACCCTTGTTTTTCCAGGTATTCCAAACCGCCAAGACAACTGTCCAAAGAAGATAAACTACGATCAAATAGACTCAGACCATGACAGGATTGGTGATGTCTGCGACAACTGTCCGTTCAATCCGAATACAGATCAAATGGACAGAGACGGAGATGGAGTAGGTGATGTTTGCGATAACGACAGCGATACAGACAGGGATGGCATACAAGATGACAGAGACAACTGTCCCGATATAGCGAATCCCGGCCAAAACGACAACGACGGCGACGGTATAGGAAACGAGTGCGATCATGACATAGATAACGATGGCATACCGAATTATCAGGACAACTGCCTTTACGTGTATAATCCAGATCAGCGTCACACTCATCGTAAGTAAATGTTCGAGGATCGATACTGATGATAATTTTGTTTCCTACAGGCAAAAGGTGAATGTTGAGAAACGGGCATTTTGGGAGCTGCTATTAACTGCATTCGTGCCTCCTATCACGTAACAAGTCGAAACGTAATTTTAATTTAACGAAACTTTTGATATACTTTTCAGATGAAAATATTGGTGACGCTTGCTGGAATGACTACGATAACGACACCGTGATAAACATTCACGACAACTGCCCTAACAACAGTTTAATCTGGACGACAGACTTTCGAAAATATGTCACGATTGCTTTGGATCCTTTTGGCATCGCTCAGGAAGATCCCGTGTGGAGGATAAACAACGATGGTGCTGAAATACAGCAGCTTGTGAACAGCGATCCTGGAATCGCTATCGGTAACTACAATTTATACGATAAAAGCAACAGATTCTTCTGGCGCCTCTGTAGCTCGGGTACCGCGGGATCGTTAAACCCGTACCGTAGCTACAATCAAACATAGCTACAGGCCCCGAGGGTTTACAGAAATAGAAATAGAAAAGGGAATAGCCCGTAGGGAACGTACTGATATTAGAAAGACAAACATATCATTAATTTCATTATTTTCTTCGACAGGACCGGATGTATTTAGCGGCGTAGACTACGAAGGCACATTTTTCGTCGACGACGACGGAGACGACGACTTTGTTGGTTTCGTGTTCTCTTATCAAGACTATCGTAGATTCTATATCGTAACCTGGAAGAAGAGCCAGCAGCCGTACTGGATGGCGAATCCGTTCCGTGCAGTCGGGGATCCTGGAATCATTTTGAAACTCGTCGACTCGAGCACCGGTCCCGGTGAACTTCTTAGAAACAGTCTTTGGCACAACAAGGACACTCCGAATCAGGTGAAGATACTTTGGCGGGACCCAAAGAAAATTGGCTGGAAGGAGAAGACCTCGTACAGGTGGCAACTGTTGCATAGGCCAAGAATTGGTTTGATTAGATTCAGGCTTTACCAAGGGAAACAATTGATGGCTGATTCCGGAAACGTTTACGATTCAACTCTGAAGGGCGGCCGACTAGGCGTATATTGCTTCTCTCAGGAAAAAATCACTTGGTCGAACCTGCTATACACGTGTAAAGGTAAGAAGAGCAGAAATTTTAAATAAGAGATCGTTCCTTTTACTCTAAACATATACTCGTCCGCTTCAACTTTACCGCTGAAATATCAATTTTAGCAAACGCGTTGTTTACATAGTAAGATATGCGTCTTCGTTAAATGTAATAATTGTAATTTTACTTTTCAGAAACCGTGCCGCAATCGGTTTGGAACGAGTTGCCTACAAATTTGAAGAAGGAGATAGCTGCAGAATTGAGCAATGAAATTAGACCTCATCACAGACAACAACAACGCGAGGAATACAACTTCTTCTAAATCTTCCGAATTACACTACTGGATTAAAGAGCATAAATTTGATTTGTTACGTAACTTACGTGTATATATGTTTACAATACCATATATTTTATTTAACGTTCATTCGATTCTGACCAAATCTTGTTTTACGATTATGGATTGCATCAATTTTGTTTTCGAATTCGAAATATAACATTTAGATATTATGCATTATTTTACATAATTAATTTAAATATTTTATACTTTGTGATTATTGTTCTTGTCTTAGTCCAGTATTGTTTTTTTAAAAAGTCGGATAGAAAATTAATACACATAAAAACAACGAAAGAGTATGCTTATAGTTAGTATGCAATTTAAAAAAGATATCAATAGTCGCAATGAAAATAATGGTTAATTTAATTGAATAAAACTGCAAATATTAAAGAAAATGTTTATTCTACACCATGTGTGATATCCTCTTTTACATCAAATGTGACAGTAATGTGAAGTAGTCGGATCGTACAAAATTGTGATAATAACTAAAATAGAAAATGTAAAAATAGTAACGATTTATGTTTGTATAACTACAGACGGAACACTGTAGTAAAATATATACATATATTTGACAAAATTTGTTCATGACCGGTAATATAAATATGTTCACTATGTCTCGGGTTGTTTTTTGTTATTAAGTAACGTTAATTCTATACTACTGTCACTGTCTTTCGTTTGTATCTCCACATCATATGTATTGGCCTGTAAAAATAAAAAATTCAACAACCTTTATCAAATTTAAATCAGCGACGGTACAAATATACTATTATAATTTAAGCGAAAGTACCAATTGCAATGAAGCTAAAAAATATCTAGCTACTTCGCAAGCAGATTTGTCGTGAACGACACTATCAAAATTAATCTTCTTTTGATCCACAGCCTGTAGAGTATCGATTATGCGAGAGGTATAATCATGAATTCGAAATGTAGATCTGATTTCAGCCTCAGCCAATTTTTGTTGCAGAGAGGCATGCCACCTAGCTACAGTTTGATCTAATTCGGTTGCGACATTAGATTCCTCAAAAATCTCTTTCATTTTACCTTCGATTAAAGTTTGATAATCTGGTAACGAATACATCAAGTCATCTGAAATTGATGGTTCATACGAATTGTTATATAATGTAGAGGATTTTTCACTGATGTCAAATGAATTATGACGAACAGTCGATTGTGATTGGTTATCGATAGGTGAAAAAGTTCTATCCATAATCTCTTCAGCATTATCTTCAATGAAATTGTTTTCCAATGAATCGTTAGTTACATCTGTTGTAACTTCATGACAAGAATTATCATTGTCTATTTCTGTTTCATTCAAACATTCATTAAAACTTTTTATAAAATCTTCCAATTCCTCTAATTAAAGAAAAACAAGATATATGTATTTTAAAATATTACGTCTTTTTAAATAATGATTTATCTCGACTAAACTCACGTTTTCGTAAGCACTTAAATTTTTGTTTTGCTTGTAAAATAAAATCTCTTTCCTCAATTCTAAACAATTCAGTTTCATATGAAATAAATTTCGTTAAACACTCCGGTTCATGCAGTTTTGATGCAAAATGCTTACGCTTTTTCTGGAATTTAAATGAGATATATAATTAAAGTATTAAAAGTATAACCCAAACAGAAAAAGAATTAAACATTGTAAATTTATACATACTGAGCCGAATTTCGTTTCTAAAAGAGAAATGTATTCTGGAAGCTTTAAAATGGTTGAATTATCAAACAATGAATTTTTCATTCCATGAATTAATGGCATTGGTTTCCAGTCAAATTCATTTATACCATCTACAGAACATATCGACAATTTTGTCGATTGATTCCTAATAAAAACATTAATGTATGCAAAGACTTAATGTCAAATTTCAGATGTAATATGAAGATTTTTTAAAAAATACCCTCTTTTCCGCAAGCCAAATACTCCTTCCTTCAATTGCAGTTGATCACCTTCATCAATAAGACCTAGTTGCTTGTGATTGTTTGTCAGTTTATTGATAGCTGCACATTTTTTATTTCGTTTATCATCGCTTTCACATATTTCTTCAACTCTAGTAGTTTCCTCTGAACTCTCATTTTCAAATTTTCTTTTCATTTTATTAATTTCTTTATAAGTAAGAATCGAGGAATTTTTATCAATAATATCTACTGAATCCTGTAGCAAGTTATTTTGAATATGCTGACTGTTGGGAACAATTTTCTCTATATGTAATTCTTGTGAAATATTAGAGTTGGCACAAGAGATTTCATGGTCTCCATTTATCATATTTGTTTTCTCTACAATTTCTGATTCGCTTGCCACAGAGACATTGTCTATTTGCAGAGAAAAATTATGATCTTCAAATTCTTCATGAATGGATGTAGTAAATTCATTGTCATTAAACGAGGTAGCTGACTGATATCCTGAAGTTCCAGTACCAGGTGTTTTTGGTTCTGAATAAGATGATAATGAATTTCTTCCTTTCTGAACACGAGAGCTACATATACAATTAAAGTCATAAGGTGTTAATTCATCCACCAGCATTCCACTAGTATTTACAGCTTGATTGCACCTTGAAATTAAAAGTAAGCAATGATAAATGAAAACTACATACAAAGAAGATCAATATCAATCTACTTACCGAAAGTCATATTTCTTCCCAATGATTTCTCCTAGTACATCATAAACTTGAATAGGGTTAGATAACTGAATTACATTATTTTCTAATTGAGTAAAACGGTGACTTAATAATTTGACTTTCTTCTGTACTTGAAATTGATTCTTTTTATTAATATTTTTTCCAACATTTGTTTCTAAGTCACTAATAACAAAGTTTTCAAAATCAATGTATCCTTTTTTAGAAACCCTCTTTTCATTAGTTTTACTTTCTTTACTTGACTTTTTTAATTCTTCTTCCCTATTGAAAATGTAATTGGACTATCAACTGTGACACATATGTCTTCAACTATATTTAAGAGCAATAGTTACTCATAGCCAAAGAATACTTGTTTCACAACTCCTATCTCGTTAAAGAGACATTCAATTCTGCGTACATATACATTGGTTGAATTTTGAAGAACAAGTGCTGCTTCTCCAAAGTTTATACTACATGGATCTTCTAATAATGCATAATATTCCTCTAAAACCTAAAATAGTGTATGATTATATGTTAAATTTAATAATTATTATTCTAATGCCATTTACCTGAGATAATGGAAATTTCCAATCTGCAAGATCCTTTGCTGGCTTCATAAGCTGTATACTAATATCCTGTAGTGTGACCATTTTAGATGCTAAGTATTCACAATTCTAAGGATATTTTATTAAATAGAGATATTGTTTTGATGATTACTTTACATGTTTAGAACAACACAAATGATACTTTCAGTCACAATCATTTCATTGCATTTCTTCATATACATAGTGATAAATATCACCATTCAATATTCTAGACCTAGACCATAGAGCACAGGGAGTAGTTATTAGTTGGTACTGATTAGGATTTTTAAGCCATAGACGATACGCGCAGATGAGATACCTTTCAATTCATATTTGTTGGTATGGGGCGCTAGCAGCGCTAGTAGAGATTGACATCACACCATTGTTGAGCTCTATCATAAGGATAGAGGTTAGGATAGAGCTGGATAGAGCTCAATGCTGCTACAGAGAGAGCTTACAGAGCTTGCTGCTTTTCTGGATGCACCCGTTGGCTTGCAAGCCTACATTATAAGCAAGTGACGCCCACCTATAATAGCTTTGCGTGAGACCTCCTATTGGCTCGTTTTTAGAACGATAAAAATCCGACTGTGATCGATCGAGGCAAATTAAGGCTGTTATCTGCTATACAGAATCGTATTGAATCAAGAACACTCAATAACGATTCGTTACACCGAAACTTTGTTCTTTTTAATAAATTTTAATAAAATCGATTCATTCGACTGCTCGTCGACGTGTAGAATCTGTCGATGTTCATCCAACCGTGTACACGATGGAAAATCATCGTCGAAGCGTTATGAACGGACCATTATGCTTCGTTGAAGATTTTTCTTTTGATGAATAATAGACTCGAGTTGGTTCGATTCTCGTAAATGCGTCAGGTTATTGTACCGTCGGGGGATCCTTTGTCGCTCGATGGATCACGATCTGTTGTCTTTTTACTGATTCCACGAAAGATTAAGATCGACGAGTGAACAGTGAGATATGTTCATGAGTGAAATCCTTGAAGAAATCTATCGAATAACCTGCATCTCTTGACATCTACTCGGTGTCGATCGGTCCATCGTTACGGTTTACAGAATTGTTCTCGTATCACCTGAGAAAGAAACTCTACGACACTCGTCGCGTATCGTGGTGTTCGCGATGATACGGCAGGAAATAACCCTGGCGAAGCCGGCACGAAAGAAACGGAACGTCGATGAACTTATTGACGAATGATTTTCAAGAATTTCATAGAACAATAGTCCTTAGCGCGTTTCGTACTGTTTACGGATTTGGCTGCTTGTCATAGATATATCGATGTTCTTGGAGAATCATTCTTGAAGTATTATAGGTAATAACCGTGTTTTGTTGTGTCTTCTTTTTTTTCTGTAATATTGTTAGTTATACTTTTAAGAAAAAATTTGTTAGCAGTTATACATGAAATGGGTAGTGCTTGGTGGCAGTGCGCTGCATGTTTGAGAGCACAGGAAGAAGATATTTGTGAGTTACACTTGAGTCACTGTAATCTTTACGATGTACCACCCGATGTGTTCATTTACGAAAGAACATTGGAAAAGCTGTATCTGGATGCCAATAGAGTAATTATGAATGTTACAAGTTGCTTCTTTATATATACTTTTCAATAATTTGTTGTAGTCCTTCAAACTAGACATAGAAACACAATGTATTTTTTTTTACAGATAAAGGATCTTCCACGGCCACTGTTTCAGTGCCATGAATTGCGAGTACTCTCCCTTAGCGATAATGAAGTCACCACGTTACCACCCGCCATAGCATCGTTAATCAACTTGGAATATTTAGACCTCAGTAAAAATAGTATGTATATAATGTTATTTGGTTTAAAATCTTTTGTTACCAAGTATTTCTTAATTTTATCGATGTTACATTTATTTTTGCAGGTATTAAAGAATTACCAGACAGTATAAAAGAATGTAAAAACCTTCGTTCTATAGATATCAGTGTTAACCCTTTCGAACGTTTCCCAGATGCTATTACACATATTGTTGGGTTGCGAGAATTATATATAAACGATGCATACATAGAATATCTACCAGCAAATTTTGGAAGACTCTCAGCTTTACTGACATTGGAACTTAGAGAGAATAACATGATGACATTGCCAAAGAGTATGAGCCGATTAATAAATTTACAGAGACTCGACATTGGTAATAATGATTTCACTGAATTGGTAAGTTCCATTTTATCACAGTCACGTAATCGATTAAACCGTGTATTAATTAATTGCATTCTTTTAGCCTGAAGTTGTTGGGGATCTTATCAACCTCACAGAATTGTGGATAGACGGCAACGATATTAGACGTATACCAGTAAACATCAATCAACTTTATCGTTTAAATCATTTCGATTGCACAATGAATGCAGTTCACATTATACCATCGGAAGTAGAAGGCTGGCGAGATATTTCGATTATGCATCTATCTTCGAATGAAATTTACCAATTACCGGATTCCCTTTGCTACCTACGTACAATTGTGACCCTCAAGGTTGACGACAATCAATTGAATGCACTGCCAAACGACATTGGACAGATGTCAAGCTTAGAGGAGCTTATAGTTACTAAGAATTTCCTTGAATATTTACCGTCGTCTATAGGACTTTTGCGAAAACTACACTGTTTGAATGCAGACAATAACTACTTGAGATGCCTTCCACCAGAAATTGGAAGTTGCACTGCATTATCACTGCTTTCATTGCGATCAAACAATCTAACGCGGGTTCCGCCCGAACTGGGTCATTTATCCTCATTGAGGGTTCTTAATCTTGTAAACAATTGCATTAAATATTTGCCTGTGTCTATGTTGAACTTGAACAATTTGAAAGCTTTATGGCTGAGCGACAATCAAAGTCAACCATTGGTGCCACTGCAACAAGAATTTAATTGTGAAGAAGACATGATGGTGCTAAGTTGTTTTATGCTTCCACAAAAGCCACGCCAAGAACTCGATCGTGAGTATTGTTTTTCTAGATAATACAGTAATTCTTTATTATACGATCACCACGCAGAATCGGGCAGGTTCGTTCAACGATTTGCACCTCGTCCGACTCGAGTTGGCGTTTAGCCGTCGAATTGTCTTTATATCTTTCGACGTATATCGCCTGTCACGTTTCTGGCGATCTTATAATAAAGTGTAACCGTATATAAATATTCTGATACACATTACATTTTTAATTTTATAATTAACTATTCGCTAACTATACATATATGATACATTACCGCTGCTAGTGGATAACGAGGAGGAAGATGAAGAATGAAATGGTAAAGAAAAATACACATTCCTCATAGTGTATAATATTACCTTATTCGCAGATATTGCATAACTGTAGCATAAACAAATTCACAATTACAATTTTACGTTTATCATGTATAGAAATACCGCCGGCTGTAGGACTAATTTCGAGTTCAATTGTTGGTACTGGAAAACGGATATGTTTTGCTGCTGAAGTAGAATCCGAAATCCCTAGACAACTTCATCGAGCACCAACTCCTTACCCTAAAGAGCTGCGCAACCTTGCTAGGCATGCCCGCAATTTACAGCATCAATCGGCACACGATCAAAGAGTATGTCTCATTTACTATTTACGTGTCTTACATGTTTTTATATTTTGATGAATTTCATGAATACGGAAAGATCGCCTATTAAAAATTACAGATGCATTTAGAACAGGAGACTATGATTAAAGAAGCTATTATCGCAAAAGCTACTACTACTCTGGATCTTGGTTCAAAAACTGGAACCTGCTTTCCGCAAAGTTTATTTAACAAGGTATTAATCAAAGAAGTATGAAAAGTAAAGGTAATTTATTAGATTTCAGGTTAATCATCGACACCATTGCAGTATTAGAAATTAAAGTACAGTGTAAAAATGTGTTACATTGAAAAAAAATCAATGTCAAATTTAGTAGTATACTATGAAATTTAGTTTAATCTCATCCATAAAACGTACATATTGAATGATAAAGACTCTCTATTCCTGTAGGGATCACATTCTTCGCTTTCACCTACTGAACGTCATACATCAAAAGGGTATAAGAACGGTAGTCTTACAGATGTTGGAAAAGAGCAATCCGTGTCAGAGGAATCTTCCGATGAAGCAAATAAGACGGTACTTGCGAAGGAAAAAAGTCCGGATATTCGAGAAGCAAAATACATTCGTAATCCCACATCAGAATATCTTAGCAAACCTCCAACAGTAGCAGATTATGTAAATTCTGCGTGGAAACCAGACGAATATTCAAAGGCGAACACAGCCAAAATTGTAGAGTCAGAGAAGTTTGCTGTAGTTAGTAATAACGGTGATCAAATGAACATTCAAACTCCAAAAATAAATGAAGTTCCACCCGTCCCGCCGCCGTATCACATTGCTGCTGCATTTTCAAAGAAGGCAGCACTTTTTCAACAATTAACTCAATGTACGTCATCTATTCTTCATAACTACTCGCAGTGTTGTATACATATATATTAACAAAAAACAAGTTTTAAATATACATTTCATTATTCTAGCAGGTCAGTCAGACACATCAAAGATCGTCTCTTCGCAAGCCGATATCAACATATCAAATTTAAAGACATCTCAGGAAACTCAAATGCAAAATTACGATGGAAATGGAGAATCATTTAAAGCGGAAGAGTACGTGCGTTTGTGCAGTGAAACATTTTCATCGGACAATGTAGATGCACCAAATGTCTTATTTAATAATGCAGATACAACTTCTCCAAGTACACCGGATCAGATCGCTGTGTTAACTGAACCAAGCGATCCAGAACAATCCTTTGACGGCGATCGATCATTGAAACCAAGCAGAATTCCAATTTTAAAAACGAAGCATTTGGAAACTACGAATTCTATTTCGAATAGCGATCTATCGAATAAGTGTACGAACTCACCCATTGAAGAGTACGAACCTTTAAAAGTATTAAACACGTCGTGCATACCCACGTCTCCGGTAACTGGAAAAAAATATCGAAGTCCGATTTCTATGCAACCGAAACTTTTAGATCGATCGAAGAAAATAATAAACGGAACTATTTTGAACAATACGTCATGTGACAATTTAACGTCATTGAATACAATGAATTTGAACCTAGTTGGAAATTTGAACACAGAAGGCCAAGATACGACTTCAAGAGGTATTTCCAATGAAATGATGAACATGAACAGCCCCGCGAGCATAAAGAACGAAAGTAACTCTGGTCGAAGTACACCGATTTCTCTTAATAACAAATCTTTAAACGAGGTGAACAATTCTAATGTTAACAAATATAAAGTTGCCGGGATGAATGAATTTCAAAATTCGGAAAGAAAACCAAGGTTTAAGTGGATGTTTGGCCCACACAAAAATGCTAACGTAGTATGTTTACTTTTTTCTAATGAGAATATACAGTATAGGATATTTTTAAGTCTATCGTGCATTCAGCAAACATTAATTATTACGTTACAGTTACCTGTACAAATTAAAAAGAATCCAGGCCTTGGTTTCAGTATAGCTGGTGGAGTGGCAGGCGCGGAAACTGTAAGTTTTTAAATCTCAAAAAGGGAAAATAAATAAATTTGTACGTACTTATAAATGAACGTACTTTCTCATCCTAGGGAATCATTGTAACGAAAGTTAACCCAGACGGTCCGGCTCAAGGTACACTTCGACCAGGAGATAAAATTTTAGAAGTCGATGGTATAGATTTTACCAAATCCGATCACAACAATGCTGTGGCTGTTCTTCGAGCTACCGGTGCAGTGGTATCCATGATGATCAGCCGTCACCAATGACATCAAGTTAACGGACAAGTTGTTTTCTTGTCGCACACGATCAGTTCACAGGACTCAGACTGATTATACTTTACGTAAGTTTTTTAGTGTATATATTTTTTATAATCGACATTGACGAACATTGATGAAAACGCACGAAACATAGAAATTTTATTATGTTTGCTTCGAACGCTTGTTTTCACGGTAGTAGATTCTATTCTATTCGACGCTATCGAGTGACTGATTCGTACGACTGAAGCAACGTTACCAAAGGTGAAAGTGGAGGCACTCATTCGAGGAAAACAAATAATTTCTGCCTTCCAATGACCACATTATTTATAAATGCAATGTCTTCACAAGAGAAAGAAACAATAACAAATTTCAAAGATAAGAATTTGATGGCTAGGTTATACCGTAGACTATGAGCGCGTTCCCTTGCACAATTATATCGACGGAGAAGAAGTTTGAAATGTGATGTACAAGAGGTATTTTTAAGATGATATTTCTTCATGGGCAAATTCACAGCTCACTCGTATTATTTGCCCACGTAAGTAGCGTAAGATAGTAAGCTATTTAGTAAACAATTAGGGTGGTAAGTTTGTTTTCCTTTAAATTTCTAACTCTATAAACATATGACTTATGTTGTTTTGTGGTGTTTGTTGTACTTGTGTCAACTCATTTGTTCTCTTTGCGGAGGGCTGACAATGTGCCAGAAACAGAATACTATTTATTAATTATATATACAAAAAATAACTATATAAAAATGATTATACATATATATATATTATACAAAAATTATCTCCTATGGTTAAATGAGATTCTTACAGACATTTTTTTGATAATATTTTGTATGTGTAGGAATATTTTTTCTACAAGATTTTATCTTATCGCGTAGATTTTAAAAACGCACAAAGTGTCACAAATAATTAATTTTATTTACATTATTTACGAGCCGTATCGATGGGATATTTTGATTTTATTTAAAAATGTATCTGTAAGAATCTTGTTACAGTAGCCGGAGAAAAAAAATATTCTTCTATGTGCCGTAATTTTATTCGTAACCTTTATAATCATCTTATCGTTATTGGTCCTAAAAAATATGGTTCATTGCAAATTTAAGAATTCTTAAATTTAATCGTGTATTTTGTTTCACATCGTACTTGTAGAAACTACATTTTTATATCAGATTTTGCTTGCCATTGATTCGTGATACGTTTGCTGTATTAGAGATTAAAATATATTTTAGTAATTTTTTTTTTATCATGAATTCAGATGTTAAGTCATCGATAAAATGTAACTGTTATCGTTGTGGTTGTGAATTATTATGATATTTGATTCATTCTATACTAAAGGAACAAATGTATGTACCTTGTAGAAACTGTTTTTGATAGCAGTTATTAATATGGCATAATATCGCCAAACCGTAAGATAAAATAACACTACTTTTCTATGTTAGTGGAGCTGTACCGAAAACTGAAAGTTATTCATGTAAATCGGGTAGAGCTGTGAGATAAATGTTTAGAAAAGTTGTGTGACATTGCACAGCACAAAGTGAACTGTTCATGTCGAGATGTCAGTTATAACCAATACACTCTTTGTATCCCAGAACTTTTACAGCAAGATAACAATATCACACTTCACTTTACCTCGCATACCGAACAATTACAATGCATATTCTCTTTATCTATGTATATTTTTTACAAATTCAGTTATAGGTTTAATTAACTTTAGTAACGTCGAGAATATTTAGACTATACTTTTATTCATTTTTGAAAATATATTTAAATAACGTATATATCATTCGTTTTATATTTTGTCGAATATCTTACGAAGCAGATCTGAAATGATTTCTTCTTTTTCTATATTAATTTAATCATGGGATTCTGTGGTAATTTCATTAACGATTCGATTACGGTAACATGTTATAGTTATAGGTAGCTAACAACATGCTAGCTATATAATGTGTCGAACATAATTTCAAATGTATATAAATTATTCTATTCCATAACTGCTCGAGCTTCAAATTGTTCAGTATGTTCTTTGAAGCTTAAAACTTCCAGAATTGGAAAATAACAGAAAATGTATATTTTCAGAAAGATTTCCACCATTGATATCGTATTTCAAATAAAATCTTACTCGGCGAATAAGAGTTGCTCCTTCTATACAAAAAAATATGTAGATATTACATTTTGATATATTTTCGAAACAAACTAAGAAAAAAAGAACAGATTATTTTTGACCCTCACTTTTGCTTATGTATTTTGCGAAAGTAATTTTTAACGACTATATACTCAATCACGGTGTATTCTTCGTAAAAGTTATCCGTGATTCGAGTACTTTTAATTTAAGCTATACAAACAAAACCGATGTTGCAAAAATTATGATATTTTCATCACTTTCTTTATTATACATAGTTTTATTATATAAAAGCAGCTACGTATTTAAATTTCTGGACTAAATACATTACTATGAATAATCTGTATACCTAGTCATATCGAAAAATAAGAAGTATGTTTGAGGGTGAATTGTAGTTTCATATAATTGTAACGTTTGTATTTATATCGATAGTTTGAGTAGGTTTCTTAATATCAGTTTTACCCGTAAGAGCTATGATAAAGAAAAATGGTATATTTATATATGCATTTACGTTTAAACAAACACTTTTATGTAATTAGTTACAATAAGCAAGCGTACACATTCACTCTCGTATGCGTGGTAAGTTTCTTAACAGAATTAAATATTTCGTTTAAAGTATTACAACGTTACCGTTATTGGTTTTGCGTTAGTGTTTCGCAAGAGAAATTCATCGCGACAACAATTTTGGACCACGAGCACACATACATATACAATCTTTTCTACTATTCTACTATTAAACAGACTGACTACTTTTTGAGTAAATATTTATGTGGCATTTAAGGGAATGGAATGATTGTACAAGATATGAGTGATTGAAAATGCGATACATTAAATTATGTATATACAAATTACAAATATATAAATGAATAAGTGGTCGTACTCGTTATAGAGACTTTTATTTGGGTTTCGATTCTCTATCAAATACTCTTTTCCGCTGATTCTATACCTTATAATGTCGATCTACCGCTTTAAAGACGGAATAATCTTTTATAAAGAGCAATCGTTACACAAAGGA
Source organism: Hylaeus volcanicus (assembly GCF_026283585.1). NCBI lineage: Eukaryota > Metazoa > Arthropoda > Insecta > Hymenoptera > Colletidae > Hylaeus > Hylaeus volcanicus. The sequence continues at coordinate 25,118,138 of NC_071981.1, forward strand.
TATTAGTCGGTACAGCCACTTCCTTAAGATATTTTTTTGTACACCTTCTATTTGAGTAACTCGTATGACAATGTCTATAGATTAATGTACAAAACTGCTCACAGTTCGACTGGTCATCGTATAATAACTACCATACAATTGTAACATTTCGAATATGTTAGAAAAAAAAAAAAAAGATATTTTACCTTTATCGAAAAGTCCTAGTTGGTTGTGCAGCAATAAATAAATTAATATTTACGTACAAAAATGCTTTCCAGACTTTTATTGTTACAGTTTCGGGAGGCCCTTCAAAGTTCATATTAACAGAGCTTTCGAAATATTTGTTCGATATCTCATCGATGCAAGTCAATGGTATCATTCTCCTATCAAAAGGAGTACGGGGTTTTCGACGTAATACTTCCAGAGATTCGAATACCTCGCCATGGTAACGCCGTCCACTACTCGATGATCGGCAGCCCAGCTGACCGATATCACGTTTGCAGCTATCACATTTTCGTTGTCATCGAATCGCGGAACTTTTTGCACCTTTCCAAATGCGCCGATCACAATCTGCGGAGGCAGGATCACCGGTTTTGTATACGTGCCGCCAACCTACCAATGACGATTGGATAAACATACAAACGACATAAAGTAGCGAGCGTTTAATCGCATATACATACGGTATAGAAAATATAGAAAATATAGAAAATATTTGTAGAAAATATTCGTACACCGATCAATTTCCAAAAAAGCTAGGTAAAATTGTAATGTATTAACTTATTTTTTTATAATCAATGATATTTTACATATTCTCGGAAATCTCTAGAATATATAGATTACAAAAAAAAAAAAAATAGCTATTTATGTAAGTTGCGAAATTAACAAGAAAAAACCAATTAATCGATAGAAATGTCGAAGCAATAAGTATTCCCACAACTGTTTAAAAGTACTTTACTGGAAATTTTATGTTTTCTAATTCGCACGGAGCAATAGACTAATGTGTTTACGTTACAAACTCTGCTGTAAATGGTTCGTCATAAGAATCGTGCAAATACTTATTGCTTCTATACTTTTACCCACTTTTCGCATTTTTTTAATTTCACAAATTATATTAACTAGTAAATGTTGTTTGGACTATATCTATCTTAGAGACTTCCGAGAATACGTAAAATATCATTGATTATAAAAAAAAAGATGTTAAGAAAGTACAATTTCACAGAAAAGTTTCTTGGGAAATCGATCGGCGTACGAATACATTCTACACCCACTGTATTCACAAATTGATCGATCTGAATATCGTGGACGCGCGGGTGTCAAGGGATTTCGTGAAAAATAAGCGAACTTACGATGCCGATATTAGACAACGAGAATGTGGTGCCCGTTAAATCTTGAAGCGGTATCGAAGCCTTCCTTCCAAGTTCTTGAAGCCTGTTCAACTCCTTTGCGATCTCCAGGATGGTCTTGTTTTGAACGTTTTTGATATTTGGCACCACCAATCCTTCGCTCGTGTCCATAGCGATGCCAATATTATGATTCTCTATGACGCGTATCGTTCGATTCTCTTCGTCGAGCCACGCGTTCAGATCTGGTACTTTTTCCAACGCTCTGGAAGCTGCCTTGACGAGAAAGGGCATCATAGTCAAAGAGACACCTTGCTCTTTTAGGGACTCCTTCGCCTCGTTTCGGTAATCCATCAATTTATTAACGATGCACTCGTCGCTGTACACGAAGTGTGGTATGCTCTGTAAATATTTCGTTCTCCGTAAATGTATCCCGTGCCGCGAAGGTAATCCACGGAACGTTTACCGAGAACGTGCAATTAACGAAGGAAAATACCGGTGATATTTGAGCGTTAAAAATAACGAGGGAACGAAGCGGTCGGAACGCTGGCATTTTCTGTAACGCTTCAATCGTATCTCGTCTGTCAACGTTAACGGGGAAATTCGGCCGAGTGGTTGGTGCAGAATCGATCGCTATCAATCGCGTGTGTCAACGTCAGTTTTAGACAACGTACCTCTATTATCGGTTTCCCTTTCACGCGACTCCCGACCGTTTCACCCGCTCGTGGTACGTCCCGGAATTTCGTTAAAAAACGCGTCATTCTTGCCGCGGAGGATATTTCGTTACGAATTGTTCTCTTTTCTTCCGACTCGCTGGTCATTTTCGGAATATCTGTCAGTAACTCAAGGGCGAATAAAGAGAAATGAAATTTATACTCGATATTCTCTCGTCAGCCGAAACCATCATGTCACGGTCATTTAATTGCGCGACCAGTTTGCTCTTCGTGTCATTACCTTGCGTTTCGCCGCGCGTCGTTTTATAACGATTAACCGACCGTTTATTCAACGGTCACAAGCACGTGGGGAGAGCGGTAAGCGAAATTTTGCTAATTTTCCAATTTACACGTGGTCCGCATTTTACGGCACTGTAGTTTATCGATACCGTGGCCGCAACGCGTACGTTACGACTTTAACCTAACAGCCCGACCATTATCGCGAACAATGAACCTTTGAAACAATACATACACGCGGTAGTAAACATCCAGCTATTTGTTTAGACAACTCCTTACGAAAACGTCAAGGTTGCCTTATCTCGAGATGTACTTTGTATTCGATACGTTACCGCTACCGCGTATCTAAACAGTGCTATTTTCGCGAGCAGACGAACGATGCGTTAAATTAAGTCGACGGGTAATCAAACATTTTGCTGTACCAGCTACAAGCGCGGAGAAAAGAAAAAGAAAAACGATAAAATATGTTCCCTGGAAGTTTCCACTCTTACGATTTTTCCACTCCCTCCTAAGTGCCTGGAAATACAACTCACCAAAGATTGCGTCATCGTTTTCCACATATGCTTGCTGTAGCCTTTTAGCGACACCGCTTTCCCGGTTGTTGATTTTTCCTCGACCCTCTTTCCCGCAGAACCAGCAGAAATTTTTTCCAAGTGAGCCAATATATCCTCCTTAAGCACTCTGCCACCTTTGCCCGTAGGAACGACGTCCTTTAACTTGATATTGTTCTCCATGGCTATCCTCCTGACCGCAGGAGTAGCCAGCGCTTTTTCTAGCCCATTCACCGGCACGTGTTCCATTCCCTCGTTTACGGGCCCGTTCGCATTCTCGCCCTTTGTCAACGGCTGGATTTTGTTTTCTATCCTTTCGTCTTTCGCGTTCCTATTATTATCGTCGTCCAATTCGATGTCCAGTAACGAATCACCTATCAGTGCCACGTCGTCCACTTTGTAGTGCAGGGCCTTAATTAATCCATCGTAACGGCTGGTAATCGTTACAGACGCTTTGTCGCTTTGAACCTCGCAAATGTTATCGAATTGAGACACCCGGTCGCCTGCTTTCACGAACCTATGCATTCAAATGCGTCGGGCATGGTTCAGTTGTCTTTACGGTACATTTATGTACAATATTTTACTTAAACATTTCTCGATGATATCTTTTTTAAACTGTACACCTTTATTTTTACATATACAGTGGGTGTAGAGTGTATTCGTACGCCGATCGATTTCCCAAAAAACTTTTCTGTGAAATTGTAGTTTCTTAACTTTCTTTTTTTTAGAATCAATGATATTTCACGTATTCTTGGAAGTTTCTAAGGTGAATCGAAGAAAATCCCACTTCGAATAACTAATAATTTAGTTAATTTAACTAAACCACGAAGAAAGTATCATATATTTGTAAATTAATGTAAATTTCTTTTTTTTTTTTTAACGAAGTTTTAACAATTAAACAGTTGTGCGAATACTTATTCCTTCAATATTTCTATCGATTAATTGTTTTTTTCTTGTTAATTTCGCAACTTATAAATTCGTCATTGTTTATAAAGAATAAGTTAATAAATTGCAATTTTACCTAGCTTTCTTGGAAATTGATCGGTGTACGAATACTTTCTACACCCACTCTATTTCGAGAAGGCACGTATACGTTTGCAAAGAACTGTCATTAGTCGATAATTGTGAAAGTTTCGTCGGATACGACGGTTAACGAAAAATTCATTGTTTTGCTCACCATTCTTTTATAGTGACGTCTCGAATTCCTTCTCCGATATCCGATAGTTTGAAGGGAACGACGGTTCCGCATCGAAAGCAGCTTACAGAAAAGAATCGACATTTTTGATCGCGTACATTCCTACCCTAAATAAACATGGATTTCTTTCTGTACTCGTCAGCAATAACTCGAAAATCCTTTACTCCTGCCCAAGTAATTGCGTGTATCTTTTATCGCAGACTTTATACCGAAAGCGTCGAAACGAAGGAATTGCCTGTCGAGGATTTACGTATATTAAAGCCGAACCATCGAGCACGTTTATTGTTGTAACGTATTTTAAATTTGCCGCAACAGAGTCTGAATACTAAACGTAATTGGCTAACGAATCCCAATCAATCAAATCCGAATCAAAACATCAAACTTTATATGTGATCACGAAACAAGGATTATATACACGTTAAGAAAATTGCGATAAATATAAAATGTAATAACGCAACGTGATTAACCTGTCGAAATTGTTAAAATAAGCATATCAATTATGATATTATATGATTTGGAAGCGTATTTGATTTAAGTGGTACACCTGGCAGCCATTTTTTAGTTAGAATTTGACTTGTGCGGGCGCGTTGAGGGTAACGAAGCAAATAACAATAGTTACGCGACAATTACGCGATAACAAGTTTTAGAGAAGTAAAGCCGCGATATAATACACCTTGTTTGAATAATTAAACGATATTCTAATTAAAGTGCTCGTTGAACGGTAACTTATCATCAGTCTTCGAGGTGGCCGTTAATCTTAATGGAGACGACAGCGAAAATGCTTCCACCTGTAAGTAACGTACCAACCACGCAACGTGTTACATTCTCCAATTATTAAAGGAAACTATTAAAGGAAAGAAAACGCATCGTAATTCTCGCGAAACGTTTCGACACAGTAGTTTCCAAATGTGTCGCAAACATTTGAATTACGACCACGATCGTGTTATCGAAGCATAAACCGAATACACATTTCGTGGGAGACATTATCCAATCGTGAACAAATTCCTTAAGATTGTCCAATGGGAAGGTTTCTCACGTATTCGGTTAGGTTAATTTTTAATTAGATTGATTAGTTAATTATTCCATATCGAATCTCTTTTGTATCCGACGCACAAAACGTGGACGCTTTCGGCAAGCTTTGATCGGTCGAGGTACATCGCGTGTTAACCTCATTTCTGTGCCACGCGACGTGTTTATTGCTTTAGTAGTAGTTCTCTGTTGTATAATTTGCTCGGAACCACAAAATGGAGTGACGCCGTAAGAGCCGACGTTCCCTTGCAGATGATACTGGCACCTTAGAGGTCGAACAGGCTCGATATAAACCGAACACAACAAAGCTGCTAAGCAATTCACAGCGGCGATTAAACGAATGAAAACACGCTACGCGCGAAATGTTTTCTTTTTTTTTTTTTCACTTTAACGCGTTCCGTGTATCGTATACGTCCTAATCCGTTTGTTTTCGCTTACTCGATATTAAATGCTTGCTGTAGAGCCTGCTCACGCTAACTATGTTTTGCTTACACGTTGCGACCTGTATCCGGCGTACGTAAACAATTCTTCTAACCTCTACGACACATTCGTACCCAAGACTCGCGTGCTTAGTGCGCAGTATTTCGCAAGTATTAAACGTAACCGAGCAAGTAAAATGTGTAACAAACGATAAAAGTGTAGTGTCGGAAATGGAATAAAATGGAAGTTAAATAAAAGTTAAATAATACGAAACATTTAAAACGAGGCAGACAAGTAATCGATTTCGTCGTAGAATATGCGTAGATACTTTTGGAAAATCAGCGATTACCGAAATCAGAAATATTTGATCGATCCGGTAGCTCTCTCCGAAAGAACGAAAAATATGGAAAATAAAAATTGAGAAGTGTACAAGAAAGAGTAAACACCAGTATGCATTTTAAATATTGAAATTGCCTTTAAACACGGTGCCGATGATCTCCGGAGATTCTCTCCATGATTTCTGTACGATAGACGATGCTACAATTTCTTTCGAAATGTTTGCTTTGTTTTGTTGTGTTATCTTACCAGCCGCGCTAAGGTCACGAGCCGCCAGGTTAAAGCCATCGTATAGAATGTCAACGGATCCCGTCGCAAACGTTAAAGAAAGACGAGACTTCGGAGAAAACTGGAAACGATCGCGCAACGCGCAGACTGCTTCGAAGAAGTTTCGGGTCCGTTTGTTATTATCGTGCACGTCGTTATCGAAATCTATAAGCATTCGCGTTCTGGCTCGCGGGATATTACGCAACGACAGCGGCGACGGCGGTACTCGAAAACATTATTCAGTGGCAACGAACGCGATCGATTCGAACGATGAAAGTTGATATTGGCTCCCGATTTATCGTAAATCGTCCGTTGTCGTTGAATATTTACCATTTCTTTTAAACTCGACCGTCGTGTTTCTAACAGCTCTCTTTCGATTCTATCGTTTCTCAAACATCGACATCGTCGATAGTCAAACAAGGTTTATCTGTGGCCTGATGCGGTTTTAATTGTATTTAAATTTCATGCACATCGGATTTCTATGCAAATGAAGAGGGCAGCCATAGACACCGATTACCGTTAAATAATACTATTTGTGGTGGATGATGTTGGCGTTTTCGTAGTGGTGGTAGTTTCTCGCAGTGGTGGTTTTGATAGAAAATGAAATCCTCGGGATTCTGTGTGAACCCATTTCAAACGGTTGCAGAATATTTTTCAAAGCTCTCCCGTTGTCCGCGAAAATTGGGCTCTGCATGAAATACGGGTCATGAATATTCTTATACGGGTCGTCCGGTAATAAGACGCGCTCGAATGCAAAACCAAGTTCGCAGAATGGGGGCGACGTGCATAAACGGTGAACACACACGCGTAAAGTTTATCGCGAGACTTCGTGGGTGAGGAAAGGTGATTAAACGAGCTTTGTTTTTGTCGTATATTCGTACTCCTTTACGTACAGTGACTCCCAGAAATATTCGGACACTAGCGTATAGTTAGCTTTATGACTTAATATCGTAGTTATTAAAAAAGCAATCGTCTTCGTTACTTTCTCCAGTAATAAGTCATTTATTAATGTTGTTAAAGATGTATACATCGATCCAAAAATTTACATAAATTACGTAATAGCAATAAACAAACAAACGAAAGAATATCACATTTTCGAATACGATCAAACACGGAGGGGGCAGTGTAATGGTGTAGGGATGCATTTCGACTTCCGGCGTTGGCAATTTAGTTTTTATCGATGGTATCACGGATAAGAATGCTTATTTGAATTTTTTAACGAGCAAATTTAAAAGAAAATGCAGAAAAAATGGGGATTGCTGAAGATTTAAAATTTCACCAGGATAACGATCCTAAACGCAAGTCCTTGTCGTTGGTAACATTCTCGACTTTTCTACTTACGTGAAAAGGGTAAATGCTTTCTTTCTAATTAGTCGAGGCGAGAATAAAAGATTTCACGGGAATCGATCCAGCTGGTTAAGTTTATCGGGATGGAACGTCTCGATGAAATTCGATATTCTTCGCCGGATGCTATTACCATCTTCCGTTAAATTGCAATCTAATTAAGAACACGTGTTCCGCGTTTCGCTAACAGTTTTTCCGTCAGCGACCCGTTTCCACGTTTCCAGCCGGCCGAAGGCGAGTGCGCGTTATCCTTGAGGATATCGAACCGGACTCCTGGATCCAATCGGTTATCCGGGACACGGAGCCGAAAGCGACGGATAATTCGATTCTCGTTGCGATGCTAATTTATCGGTCGCGAAAATCGGGTTACAGTTCCATAAGTCATGAAGCAAATGCGACGCTTGCGTCATCGAATCTATGTATGGATTTCGTCATCACGAACACGAATTATTTCACGGAATATTTCGGTAACGGTTCTAACGGGTTTTCGGGTTATGCACCTTAACGATCGCGAGAACGTCGTATTCCCGATATGTACAGCACCGTATTCCGACGCGTATTTTAATTCTACGAGGCGAGAAGTTTGTTAATTTTAATGCGGCCCGGCAAACAATCGGAGGTGGGTTGTATATTTAATTAGCGCTTCGAGTTTTATTCGGAGGGGATATTTACGATTGGTTCTGGATGTAGGTTTCGAATAGGTTATAGGTTCGAATATTTAATGAAGTTTTTCGTAGCGTTCGACAGAGGGGTTGCGTCGGTAATAAATTCAAGAGCTCGTTTTCACAGGGTAAATCTATTTCAATGCTTTTCAGTGTCATAATAAAAGATACAAAGTTATCTTTTGTACGATACTTTGGATTCAGGGTTCCACGTTGAAGTATATTCGTTCCCCATCGCGTTTACATTCGTTACGTTCGTTCTCGACAACGACAACAGTTTGCGAAAGCGTTCGCAACAACTACTCGAGTCATTCGTATACGTAGTCCAAGAAACGTCATCGAAGATTGCAATTTCAGGCACGAAATATCACGAGTATCGCAGAACAATCTACGCGCTCTACATAGATGAGAATGTTATCTAATATCGAACTAAAATATACTATATCGATTCGTCTATACCTATATGTTGTATACATCTTTTCTTTTTTTTTCTTTTTTCTTCAATTTTTCTCCAATTTTTAATTCGTGGCAATAGAAAGTTTTCGATCGTTTGCGTTTGGAATTGCAACCTTCAAGGGTCGTACGCGTGTTCTTGCGTTCGCGATCGTTCCGACTAGTACGAAATGTAACGCTCTACAAACGTATTCGGTATCGCAATGTTTGTTTATTTTCTGCTCGAGACTGTGCCTAGATGTTTCGCTGGTCAGGGCAACAATGGAATACGCGCCAACCTTCGGCCATTCGTTTTATTAAGATAAGCATGTAACAAGAAATAATTTCGTACAACTAATCATCGAAGAAAACGTATCGTTTTTACAAATAGTAGGTAAAGCGTTAAAGAAATGAATTGAATCGTTTCGCTCTTCAGTCCCTGTCTCGTCGCGGTTCAGACTTCTGCTAGAAGCTAAGATATCTGTCGGCGTCTTGGATAACGAAACGCGAATTGCCGGAATCGAACGATTCGATCGAAAATCCTGATATCGGTCGAGCTAGGTTGATGTTCGTCTTAAAGCGATTCGTTTATTGTCTACCGTTCACGGAAGAAGTAGTGTACTGAATTTGCACGTCGCGTTGTCGGCTTTCAATTAGTTTACGATCACTCACATTTTCGTTTTCCGTCGTTGAATCCATACGGTTCCGTCGATTCACGCATGCGAATTCCGATCATAATTTCCTTTGGCGTCGTACGACGATCTATCGAATTGCACTTTATTTCTATCCTTTATCATTGACCGCTGGCAATTAACAGTGTCGCGAATGACTCGGAAGCTGACGAAAGTATGGTCGCATGTGCGATTAATTTCATTGGTTATCGTTGGCCTGCGATAAACATTTCAGATAGCAATGATATAAATAATTTCTCAAGATGTCACGGATACTAACCGCCTGCTGAAATAATAGCGTTTAAAAAGGGACTCGATTGTTGTACAAACGCATTCGGTTATCGGTTTAACGAAATAAATTATTCGTTGTCTTTAGGATAGAAATGCTTGATTGTGATACGCTGTATCGATAGCAACGCCATATCGTAACGTAACGTTAATTGTACGTTACGTTAATTGCACGTGGCGTGTACCATGGTGTGGCAAGTTATCAAGTTGGCGAAAAAGCGATAAATCGGAGTTGCATATGGATTTCGCGAAAAATCAATTTCATTGTAAATTTGGACTCGTCCCCCGGTAGATAGCGACAAATATTAATCTGTAATCGACGCAAAGAAAATTCGGTGTCGAGGGAATTGACAATGAAATTTAGCAACTTGCGTAATTCTATCTCGAGGGAACATATGAGATTTCGCGCAACGATAGAATATATCTATATATATATATATATATACTATACGTACGTTTATATACGTCTCGCGGAATGTAAATATTTTCTTCTTCGCTCCGTCAACGATCTACGTGAGAAGAATGGACAATGAACGTCGATCACTCGAACAAGCTAATTATATTTGCGTGAGTGAACCGTTTCCGACAGAATAATTCCTGGCACGAGCCGCGATTTAACGATGCCTCTAACCGACGCGTCGCGCAGGGAGAAAACTCGAAACGATCGTCGTTATTAGCGGTGATCGAATTTCATTCTCGGCGTGACGTTAATCGCGTCAGTTAGTCGGCTCGTTAAACCAGTAAACGACTCTACAAACATCGTAAAATTCGTTTACCTCTCCGCTTGCTCTTCTCTTGCTCTTTCTGCAAATGTTTCGTTTATTTTTCCGCTTCGTCTCTTACGAAGAAAAAAAAAAAAAGACACGACGAGCAACCTACCGTCACAGTTTTTCTTCTCGTAACGCTGCGATCTCGTGCCGTCGCGGTTGCGTGCGTAATACCTATACATATGCGTGTGTGTATATCGTTCATATATAATTCACCAAGTTAACGTTAACAGTAACAATAACGACAACAATGATCGCGATACGAATGATCTCGATATACGAGGTACAATGATTGAACGTGTACGACAACGACGATACGATCGGTGTCGTTAATAGACAATAGGCAACGTAGGTTTATCGTTCTTCGACGCGCAAAGTTAGCCTTGATTTAAGGGAAGGTTGTCCAAGTAGGACCGCATTCGACATTTTCTTCGATCGTAACGCACCCAACGAACGTATTAAAAATATTTTTACAACTCCCGAACGCTTATCGCTAGTCCACGGATGAAAGAAAATACACGGAAGGAATGTACAGAAAACAAGAATAATTTGTAAACGAAAGCAATTGAATTCGAGCAACCAAGCGCGATTCAATTCGAGCAACTAACTCGGTCGTTGCAGAGCTTGTATCAGGTATATACGTATACGCAGGGGAGTTAAAAAAACTTTTGCGAGGTCTCGGTGCACGTATAGCGTACGGGCTTCGATTGGTCGGACGACATTGCGAACGTTGCATTCTACCAATTGCAAGGTATCCATGTCGTTCCACCTATCCGAAAACTACGCCTTGCGATAGCTCCTTTTTTAATCCCCGCTGTACGCGCGTTACTGCTTTCAAGTAAAATATCGTCAATTATATCGATATCAAAATATCGATCAAGTTAGCGTATCGTATCGTAAATATATAGAATATTAAAATATATCGGTCTCTGAGTTGTAAAGCTGGCTGCCGCGTAGTCTCCGTATTCCCTAAATTCCTCGTGATTAGATTTTACAGTTACAACAAAACTCGCGGTCGAAGTAAGCCAACCTTCCCCTATTACACGCTCGTCCACCTCTCGACGACATCATTCGCGTTACGGTTAACCACGATTCTAAGCGTATCTACTTTTCCGCCCGTGCTTTAGTCTCTCGCGCGTTCCATAGGACTTCCGGTTACCTTCGTCTAGCCGAGTGCACGCGATCATTGGCGGATCCAATGTCGCGAAACGCCACGGAGCTTTATCGGACTCGGCAGAGGATTCTTTGCGACCGGTCCGTTATCAGCGACGGGTCTCGTCCTTATTCCTCTCGATTATACGCGCAACATTTCTTTGACGGCCGGCGGAGGGAATCTTCTTTTTATTAGCACGTACTCGCACTATTCACTGGCGGTCCTTTCGGCCGGTGTTATCGGTTGGCCGCTGGCCAGGATACGGCAGCGCCCTGAAATCTGAATCGTGGCCCGCGAAAGTAGCTCTATAGCTGCGCCACTTGCTCGTTATTAGTTTTGGCTGATGTGTTCGACGCTAGGGAGATCTCCGTCACTCCTACCGACGTCTGCACAGCGGCCGTCAGCGCGCTCTGAAGAGGCATGCTCTCGCTGGTCAGCTCGCAGCCAGTGTCTGAAATCGGACAACTCGGTAATTCGAAACCGAACATGCCACCATATTTTATTCCAAATGTTCCAACGAACAACGAAGGAAAATTATTTTTTAATATCGTACTCGAATTGTATTCGAATAGGAATCATTGGCTCCTCTGTTCGGAACGATGGACGTTCGTAAGAAACATAAGAACGGAATGGTAACACAGGAATGCGTGACGCAACGTAAGTGCACAACGGTAAGAGTGAAACGCGGTCCTCCTCGGACCAGAGCAAGCGTGTACAGCGGTAGCCTATAATTGGCCTTGTAATTAGCGAAACTTTTGAAACGGCTATTTTGTAAGAGGCACAATGGAAGTCGAACAGCGGCGGCTTTCGGAAAAGCAGTTTAAAGTTTCCAGAACGGTACTCGTAAATGAAAATTTCCACTATTAGTTCGAAACTCGACGAAAAGTTTGAAAGAGTAAACGCAGTTATCGACCATTGCGCGCTCAAGTGTACGTACAAGTCCTCCGATGAGCATCGGAAGTTAAACTACTTTAATTGAAATTGATACTCGGCTGAATGGTCACTTGAAACAATTTTATCGCGTATCGCACGCAATCAAGGATTACAATTCTCTTTGCGTTTCGCCAGAATGCCACGGTCCGCGATGTATTTTAGCTGCATCGAACCGTTACGTTTCGGAGAATCGTAGATTTTCGTAAATATTTATCCGTCAATGTCTCGCAACGCGGCGTTCCGAGAATATATCGACGGAGTACTAATACCTCTGACGCACCGTGATGCACTTTGAAATTAAAGGGGACCGTTACGGTTCTTTGGGGCGTCGTCCGCGTATCGGTTATTTGCAAAGAAAGAGTTAAGAAAGATCGTGAAAAAGGATAAAAAATATCGTTATTCCGATGAGAGTCGACGTCGCGAACAAGGACGAGTACAGCCCTACCTCGGGGAAAAGGGGACGAACAATGTCGATTGTAATTAGCGTTAAGAGGTTCGATCGCGCCAACGGCGCATTTACTCTCTTGCAATATTAACTGCGTGTTTCGGGTTCGCGGCGAACGAACGGATAATTAGTACGTGGTTAATAACATATTCCGGGTAATCGATCGCTAGGAAGCAACCTTGGGTTCAGCCCTGTTGTTCGTTCCTCGAAGGGTCCGAATCGCGATCGCGCCATGTTCCCCGAAGGAGACATTAATTTACCATTACGACGCCGACGCCGACGTCGCGAAATTGCGATCCGGTTGGCGAGACGCATCGTCGGACGAGGATCGATCCTTGGTGAATTTTTAACCGCGAACCGCGCTTAAAGGAGATCCCGAATTCTCGTCGACTATGACGCGGTGCGGTGGTTTTATTCTCGTTCCCTCTGCGGGATAATAATACAGCCAATTTACGTAGAAAATCGAAGGATATTCGTCGAGGAACACCGAGGGAATTTATGGCGAAACTATGTAGCCACGCTTAACGTGTTTTGTCCACTGGCCGTGTTATTCTATTCTATCGAACCGGTACGGAATCGTTTCTTCGTGGGGCGCGACGAATCCCCTTAAATCCTTCGAAAATTGAATACCTCGTAATATCCGGTCGGATATAGGAACGTCTGTGGAAAATCGTCCGTGTAACGTGTTTCGCGAAATGCCGTGCAAACGGGAGGTCGAAGATATCGGCGCGTGGAAAATGAACTTCTTCGACCGTGCTTAGTCTCGACGGTGAAAGATTAAAGCAAGCTTTCGATTTAACTTTTACGGTTGTCCAGTAGGTCCCGCGAAACTTTCGTATCCGTTTCTTAGACGTTCTGGATTGCCTACGAAACGGATACGGGCACGTCTCGTTATCAGTCGAAGAATTAACTCGATAGTTTAGCGCGAGCAAGAACGATTCGGGCAATTATTGTTCCCAATGTAATCCCCGACGATTGAGCACCGTTTGGCTGTGTAACTGGTCCGGTAATTACAATAGACGGCGGTAATTGGGGAGAATCGATTTCCATACGGAAATTGAACGAGAGCTGATGCGTCTGCCAACAATCGAATTCGCATTAAGTATTATTCCCGGGAAATATTGCCGGTCGTAGCAGCACGCGAACACGGATCTGGCGTAACGTCGCGTTAAACAGGAGGAGTCGTAGTCGGCGAGATTTACAGAGCCGTTCGAAAATCGGGAAAACTAACACGAAACTATACTGCGAGGCTTCGACGATTCGAGAATCGAAGAAAATAGAGTCCGCGAATAAAAACAAGAAACGGAAGCGATTAACCATTTCGTCCGAGGCTGGCATTTTGGGTCAGAGGATACCGTAACGAGCAGAGGAATAAAAAACGAAGATAATTAGTATCGAGTACCGATCGCTCGCGATTCTCCGCGTTGTTTCCATCGAGCTTTTGTCTCCAGAAGAACGCCTTGGCGTTTTAATGGCGCCGTGATATCGCGACCAAGTAAAGCTATAACGAGCGCAGCGATAAGAGTCGAGGGAGAATAAGGCGGGAATTCGAAATTTACGGAAACTCCTAATTTATTCCTCTTTGAATTTTGTCCCTGTGAAAGCTCGCTGAAACGATGCTAATTAATAGACGAAATCGAGGAACGATATTCGCAGCTATCGGCAAAGGACTCGGGCTCTCCGTACCCTGGTCGCGAGTCAACGTTGGAATGGATGGAAGGTTTATTTTTCCTTGTTCGCCGTTAATGACGTACAAATTGGTCGAGTTCGTGCTACAGCGAAGCCTCGCGATACAAAAGAAAATACATCGGATCGAAAGTGGAACCGCCAGATACAAGGCGTTGGCAGCGAGCCGAGTACGCCGACGGGTTTCGGGGCTTCATAATTTGCGATCGAGTCAGCGAATTCAGGCATTATTAGGTATCGCGAGGTTCGCTTTTATCGTAGCAGCGGATCCTAAGGGAGGCAGAAACCGGAACTCGTCGCCTTTGAAGCGGAATTCGCCAAGATTATATCGACGCCGACGCCAGGGTAACTTTCGTTCGCGCCTCGATCGACGAGGGCCTCGTCTTTTTAATATTCTTTGTGCGTTCGATTTCACGAGACGCGAAACTACGAGTCCGTAACACCGTTCGGTAATGGGATCAGGTTCAACGATGTTATCGGTTTCGACTATGAATGGCTAGGCTCGCCGAAGCGAAAAGGCTGAATGGAAGAACGAGGTTATCCAAGTTGTCGAGTGGTCGGTGAAATTTGAGAAGCTCACACGACAGGGAGCATCCGAGAGAAAATAAACTCCGAAGGAACAAAGTTCGACTGGCGAGGCAAAAGTAGACGCGGTTCGCTCGATTTCGAGTACTTACACTTGGTAATAGAAGAAGTTCCCGCGCTGCTGCCTTGCTTCTTAAATTTATCGCCCATAGTGACCTTCCTTCGGATATTCTTGTCCGGCTGAAAGACGATGATGTAGACCTTTGGCGAATATAGGCAGACGAGGGTCACGGAAGCGCTGAGGCTGATTGCCACGCAAAGCGTGGTGATTTGAGTTTCGTGCGCGTTTCCGGTCCCGAAGTAGATCGGAACGAACGCCAGCCAAATGATGCAAGTAGTGTACATGGTGAAGCCGATGAATTTGCTCTCGTTGAAATTTTCCGGAATTTTCCGTGTCTTTACCGCGTAGATAGTGGACACGAGGATCAACAGGGCATTGTACAGTTGCGAGAATAGGAAACTCATGTCCTGGATGTTGCACTTGAGAATCACCTGTTTACGATCCGGATAGTAGAATCTCGTGCCGGGTGGTTCGATGATCATCCACACTAACGTTAGAACGATCTGGGACAAGAGAAGCGGAATCGCGACAATTAGCGAACGAGGGTTGGTACGGTCCAACGATCGTCAACGTTTCGACGTACCTGCAGCGCGATCAGGGCAGCAGCGATGCAAACTTGAGAGGTGGGACTGATGTATCTAGGTCTGACGGCCGACCTCGAAGCGGAATCGAAAATCCTGGCGATCCTGTTGGTCTTGGTCAAGAGAGCACCGTAGACCGCGCTGAAACTCACTCCCACTCCCAGCCTTTGAAGGACGCAGGTGACCGTGGTTGGTATCGCGAGCAACAGAAACGTGTTCAGATAGCAAACGAGCACTCCGACCAACAGAATAATAGTCAGCTCGCGGCCCGACGCTCTGACCACGGGAGTTTCTCTGTGATGGAACAACAGACACGCGATCGCGAGAGTAACCACGATTCCGATGCACGAGATCACCGCTGGAACGATCGCGAAAGCGCTGTTCCATCTGATGTGGTTGATCGGCAACTGGTAACAGCCCCGCTTGTCCTCGTGCGGCCAGTACCCTGGCCCGCAGTCTTCGCAGGTGTATTCGTCGTAGACGAACTCGTACTCTTCGCACTGGTCGCATACCCAGCAACAAGTGTCACCCTGTTGCTTCTTTATCATACCTGGCTCGCAGGGCAACGAGCACGCAGAAGTCGGTATGTCCTTCGTACCCCTTGACCAAACAAGCTCGTCCGTGCGAATGTCCAGTGAGTTGAACCATTTCCCTACCACCTAATGCAACATTTACATCGTTATCGCTCGCGATTCTCTCTCTCTCTCTCTCTCTCTCTCTCTCTCTCTCTCTCTCTCTCTTTTTGCGCGTAATGATAACGATCGGTCCTAGTTGTTCGAAAAAGATTTTATTCTATCCGCTGTCGGGAAGATATACGATTGCATTATTTTTTTTCTTTTTTTTCTTTTTTCTTTTTTTTTTTAATATTAATGGCCGTCCCGGTAGGAACGTCGGGCGATAAAACTGGCGCTTTTTGACGATTTAAAGTTACCTGTTCCGGGAAGTAAAAAGTCATATTTCATCCGGTAAGTTGCATCCGGTGCAGGAAGGTGGATGCAACGAAGGTCACGTTGCAATTTATGTCCCCCGAAGAGCTACTTTATCGTTCGAAGCGGGAGGGCGCGCCTCGCTACGCGTTGATTTACGATTTTTATCGAGAAACAATCGTTAATTGGATACGCGAGCTCCGACGCGAAAACTCGTTGTTTCGTTTCGATGAAAAAGTGGCAGCTCGGAAACAAGTCAACGCGCGAACGATTTGTCTTCGATCTCGGGAATTTTTATAATCGTATACGTACGCCCGAAGAAAATTGAAACTCGCAGTCCCTGGGAAGAGAGACGAACGAATTAAAATGTACAATAGGAACGTTCGAACGATCGGGGCCCGTAACGTTGTTTGCGCACGCGAATTCGCGTTTACTCCCAGTCGCCAAAGGATAATTATCCGTGGGCCTATGACATTTGCCAAATCCAATAATAGGATCCCCGATTTCGATATTATTACGGTCCGAACGAGCGTAAAAGTGCCGAAAGCGGTTCTCTGCGTAAAGTTTGCTTTCCACTGGTGGAAAAGGAGAGCCCGTAATTCAGAAGTTCTAATTAATCGGGAAGAGGGACAGGGGAAGTCAAAAGTACTTTCACTTGCCCGATAGTGGTATCCATTAGACCCGTTCAGATCCGATTTCCGGAAGTTGAGGATCTCGTACCGCGCCGGACCATCCCCGTGCTCGTCGAACTTCACCTCGCTGCCAGCACTGTCTGAAAATAGTACTTGTATCTCTTAGTCTCTATCAAACACGGTTCATAAACTGAAAAAGACCGTGACACGATTCGTACGGACACGACTACGAACGTACGTATGCTTTAGTTGCCAGAGTTTGTAACTCTGAAATAGCTTAAAGTTAGGAACAACCATCGCGCTTCTCTTACGCGAGACTCTTCGATATTGATCGCTCAAGGTCACTGTACGCTATCCACGCATCGCATCAATTTTCCGCTCGACTCGATCATTCGTTATCTCTTCGATCCGATCGACCGGTTCGCAGATCATACGATACCGATTCGCTGCGTAGCACCATTAACGATATTTACGTTTCTCGCTTTTCTAATTTTCAACGTAATATAACGCAACAACTCGAATCGACGTTGCTCGCGTCGGATGAACGAGAAACAGCCGCAAACTAATACAGATCCACCGGCGTGTTTCGCTGTTGGACGAATTGTACGGATTTAAAACGTTCACCGCGTTGTTTCCACGCGTAATTTCTCCTATTCTGCAAACAAACTTCCAATTCCGACTCATCGCGGAATTACATTTATCGAATAGTTTCGAGATTTAACTTACCTTACGCGATGCGTGGCCGTTTCCTGGCTACGAGCGAAAAGTTGCAGTTCCGACATTAATTATTTCGAGTGCGCCATGTAACCGACGGAGTAACGAGAGACGAGACGGTACATTTTCCATTCTAGTTCTAAGCTGAAGACAAAGGAACGCGTTGTTGCAATTATACAACGAAAAGTGGAAACATTTGCGCCAAGAATTTACACGGAAATACTTGTTCGATTCAGCATGCAGAAATGTTCACGTAGAATACGTCGCGAATTCTTTATTTCATCGACGGAGAAATACATTTTTTCTGTTTATCGTACGAATATTTGAACAGCATTGCGACTCGCGAGCTCTCGGATATTCAATTACAGCGGCCGCGTTTCAACTTTTCTTTCGGGAAAAAAGCGTTTCGTAAAATTGACACGGCGGATTTATAGTCCGCTCGCTTCAGTTTTAATATATCCCTGGCCAGACGAACTCGACGATATGGCTTTTAATTATGGCCTTTCCCCCCTCGCCTAATTGATACACGATCGTGCTCCCGCGGCCCTCCGAGCTACGATTTTACCTGCAAAATAATTCGATAAAAACTAAAATTATATTTCCACTTTGTTTTTAATACGATCGCTACCGCGCGCGTCGCCATATCTCGGATAAACGAGAGGCAGATTCCAAAGCCGTTTCGATGACCCCTCCATTTACTAGCTGCACAGGAAATTTTTTAATCGATATCGAACACATGACGCACCGACTTTCATTTTACACATTCTTTTTCGCGATTCGTTCGTCGATATTCGAGTACTTCGCCTGAATAGGTACAGGACTCGTGATTTATAACGGTGTTCCTTACTCGGATAATTTCTATACCCTTACTTTGAGGACAACAAACTTACTTTAAGTATCGTTGCTTTTTATAGAAAGACAAAATAGAATTTCAGAAGTTAAATTTAGAGCGCGAAACGAAAAGGAAGCGTTACTCGAGCACGCATACGTACCCGTAACGGGCATTGATTTCCTAGTTATACAACGTTCTAAAAGAAAAAAAAAAAATACTCCAAGAACTGCACGTTAGTCGCGTGTCGTTTCGTTATTTCAACGATACAGAGGAACGTAATACGAGGTATTAGTCGCACGATGGCTGATACTTTCCTCTGTTGGTAGTTGAAAACGAACGGTGGTGAAATATCAGATCGAGTCGGACTACTTCGTAATCAAGAAAACAGTTTGGATATTTTCTTCTCGAGACGTTTAAGAAAGAACGTTTCGGACGCCGAAATTTATGTGTAAATTGTAAATATCGAAGTTGTAAATCGAACATCTGCTATTCGAAACACAATTCACCGATTTCCGATACGTTTCCCGATGGTTGGCGGAATCGTAACGGTTCAGGCATCGATCGACTGTAATTTGTTTCTGTTTCCTTTAGATTGTGTTGCCTTATGCCACATTTCGTTTCGTTGGTTCTCGCGGTAAAGCGTTCAGTTTCCAATCGCGCGGCTGTCAGTTTTCTGCTTTAGTAAAAATTGGCGATGCCATCGATATCGAAAAGTATCGTGCATTAAAAGAGTGCAAAAATACAGAGTTTCGTCAGCCGCGAATTTTCGTTCGAAAGCTCGACGAATAGCTCGAAACTTTTACAAAATTGATGTTTCTTTGAGGAATCGAAATTATTCGAGACCTTGATTTAGAAAAATAATACAACGTTCGGATGGTTTAAGGGATCGTTTCGAGATTATTGCCGGTCGAAGTAGGGAGTAACGCGACGTATGAATACTTCATTCGATGATCGTGGACGTTCGTAGCCCCATTGGTCGCGTCGGTGAAATGTCCACACCACGGAAAAATTCCTTCCGATCCGTTTTACGTTTGTGCGCCGTGCCGTAATCTCCTTGTCATCCGTTCGTCCCGTAAAAGCGCTGGGCAGATCGATCTAAACCGTGAAGCGAAGTCACCGAAACCGGGCCATTATTTCCTGGTCATTTCGTGGGAATCGCCGCGTAGCTCGCGTCAACCGAACGAATCGATAACGCTGTCCGCGAATGCCGTCCGATTCGATTCGAGATACCGGTCTAATCACGGTCGCACGTGGACGGATAACGCGAGAAAAGACCGGCCGAGAAAACGGACTGTCGCGGGGAAAAAAAGAAACAACGGTGTCGTATCGACTCGTAAAAAGCGAGGATTGGCAACTTTTACGCGACACAGCCCGCTGAAACGTTGTCACCATTCGAACGTTAAGCTTTACGAGGGCTCGATACAAATATTTCCATAACGTTCCGTGTATTGTATCGTAGTCTAAAGCGATTCGACCGTATGGCAAAAAAGAGCGGAACGCAACACCGCGTAGCGGTCCGAAATCCCGAAAAGTCGACCAAAGTACCATTTTACAAACGTCGAGATCCGATTATGATCGTTAAGGGAGAGAAGGCAAGTTTTTCATCTTTTCGCGATACCTTGTTCCGCATTTGCGTTTATTATTACCGTTATCGTCGCGTCGACGAGGAAGCAGGAACGCGATGCGGAAACGTGACGCACGGACTATCGTCGACCGATGATTCGTACGATCGCGTTGTTTAAGCGAGAAAAATGGCCGAAGCGTCTCGTTTGCGAGCGTCCTTATTATTCGGGTCCCATGTAACTTTACGCGAACCTCCATCGCATGTTGCCTTTAGAAATGGCGGGGAAAAAAAAACAATGGCATTGGAAACTGCACACATTTAGGATCGATACAGCAACGATCCCTCTGTGATACTACGCCGCCCCACATTTTTATCTCCATCCCTTTCCCGCTTTTCCGCGCGACTCGTCCTCCAACCTCCCCGTTCCTCGGTCGGAGTCACGAAGCTTTGCTGGCCTCGGTCGAGTTTTACCTCAACCCTTTTTAATGGGTTTGTCTTTATCGCGCCAGAGTACGAGAATAAAAAAAAAAACCGCCGCGCGGTCTGCGTTTCGCTCGTCGCCGGGTCTCGACGAGCCGACGGACCGTTGCTTTTTCAACTCGAGAACCGAATTCCGCGCTTTTTACAGCTTCGTCGAAAATACGTTTTCTGATTCGCGCCGAGGTATTCGTATCGAAACCGATGGTAGTAATTCGGGCTAGCCTTTTGTACGAGTTTCGCGAGCTTTTACCCTACTCGCGGAAAAATCCGAGTTCCGACCCGGCGTTCGATGCCTCCATTTGCCGAGGACCGACCTAACCGATCCAACGATCGAAAGTACGAGGGAAACCGATAAGAACGGGACCGAGGTACGATACCTACGCTTCCGAGTTGGGATCTGCTTCGAAAACAACGAATAATACGCGTTTACGGGATTTCGAAATCATCCCGAAAAGGAGACGCATCTACGGCGCTCTTGATTACTTTCTCCTATCGCTTTTTGTAATAAACGGGTACGTTCCGCGAAGCAAGTGTACGTCTGTCGGCCGGTAGAAGCTAAATTCCAGAAAATCCTGATGAGACTTTGAAACGAGTATTTCAAGCGAACTGGACGTGTACGGGGAATAGTACGAACAAAGGAATACCGCCGAGTGTAAAACACCGATTTTCATGAAACTTTGGTACGACGTAGTTCGAATAAAAATATTACGGTATCGGACGAAATACGTTTCGCCCTCCGACATTTACGGGCTATTCGTCCTCTTTCGATACGAACCATTCCCGGCGAGAAAAGCTACGCGCGTTTAGTATTTGTACGAAAACTACTTTGCCTTAAAGGTTCATAAAAATCAGCGTTTCAAACTTGGAGATGTTTCCTTGTTAGTATTATTTCAGGCTCGTCCAGTTCGCTGGAAAAGTTTGCTTCGAAGTCTGGCCAGGATTTCCTGGAAAACTTGGCTTCTCTTGCCCGACAAACGTTAACTTGCCTTTGCAGTGTAGCCGTCCATTTAAAAAGCCAATAGCGAGAAGTAACGAAGAGGATTGTCGGCGCGCCACCTTGGTTCGAAACGATTTTCAAATACCGTGACGCGTGCTATCCGGCATTTTCAAAGCGACGGCATGTAAAACCGGGTGTATGTAAAATTTCACATCGCCCTAGTTGGCTGTACCGTCGCCGTCGGTCTCCCACGAACGTCTTGGTTTCATCGCCGTTTATCGCCGACACGACGATATTATCGTTCCGCGTCATAAGGCAAGCGAATCGCGCGTTTATTGGATGGTTCGCAGCAAGGGGAAAAATTGCATACGACGGCCACCGATTTCCGAATACGTTCCCAGCCCTCTGCATCCCTCCCTCCATTGAATCCTTGGCGTTGGGCACGGTTCGACGATGAGAGGACGCGCGAAATATTGAATCCCGGGTTTCGAGGAGAGAGGCTTTTCAGGGTGTAATTCGACTCACCTGTAAAGGCCACGTTCAGCAGATAATTCCTATAGAACGCTCCGCGATCGTAGTGCGCCATCGAGGCGCACAGACCCCCGTTCTTCGTGCACACGTCTCGTTGAAGATTGTGAAGAGCCAGCGCGAACGCGTACACCGCGTCCACCACAAACTGGACCTTCGACTCCTGCTCGTATCCGGTTGCCGCGGTCAACCTAAGCGTCGGCGAGCACTCTGTCGCGTTTTGGCTCGCCTGGCTCTGCCGGTTCCTCCTCGGCACGCAACCGAACAGCTCCTCCCAGTACTCGGTGAACCAAGGATTCCGTTGATTGGTGTCCGGCGTTAGACTGGCCATGTACTCGTCGAAGCCAGGTATATTCTCCGATTGGAGCTCCACCGTGATGGCACCCTCGGCTTCTTCCTCGAGGCCTTCCACCAGCTTGCTCTGTCGGCCCCAACCGTCGCTGGCCAGCCATTGAAACGGTTGGCTCAGGTTCGAACGTCTAGCTGCCTCGAGGATCCCTCTCGCGTCTTCCGCCCGGGTGAACAGCACCACCGCCCTGGCGTTCGACTTTTTACTCAGCCTTTGAATGATGTCGTCGAACACGCGATCGTCGGCCGCGCTCGGCACCTTCACCGCCGCGGCGATGCACACGTTTCTCTCGGTGGCCTCGCGGGTGAACACCTCTATCCCGTATTCACCGTAACTACCCTCGGAGTACACGGTCGAAACGTACGACCAGTTGGCGCTCTTCACCACGTCCACCAGGGCGATCGATTGGAACGTGTCCGGAGGCACCGTCCGCGCGAAGTAGTCGAACCTGATACAGATCGGACACATTTGCTTTTTCGCGGAAAATCGACATTCCTCTAATTTCATTGTACGTATCGATGGGGATTTATGATGGAGTCGACGCAGGAATCAGAGGGGATTTCCTCGTTAAGAAGCAACCGCCGGCAGCAGGTCCCCTCGAATTCCAATTCCCTCGTTTCTCTCGTCGACTCCATCATAAGGGAAATTTCGTGGTCGATTCGAAAGGAAAGATCGAGTTCGATAGGTAAAGAATTGAACGCAACCTGGTTTTATCGCTGAGGGCCTTGGCAGTCGACGCAGGCGATATCTGCGGTATGTGGAAAAGCCTGAGCAAGTTGGCCACCTGGAGAGACACCGAGCTGTAGGAGCCACCGATCACCCCGAAGATTGGACCAGCGGTGGCAGTTTTCTTCACTCTTGGCGGAGACTTGTCGGCGCACTCCAGAACGCTAATGTCCAAATTGGACAGGGACGCTCTGACGAAGTGTAGGCTTTGATTCAGGGCGTATGTGTCTCTGCCGCATGTGTCGAGTATGTGCACGCCGAGAGTGATCCCAGGAAGCGTCGTCTTGTCTTTGTTGATCTCGTCGACGGCGAAGAGCATCGCCTCGAGACGCTGTACGCCGCGATTGTAAATGTTGGGTCCGCAAGTGGCGCCGCCCTTTTCGTGCACCGGAAACAGACCACCCAGAACGATGTCACCGGGTATCAAGACAGCTTCCCGCTCGCTGTGCGCCTTCGACTGGAATACCACCGAAAGCTGCTGAAGCGATACCAGGAGTACCAACATCCAGCCGAGAGAGTGGCACATCTTAGCCGTTGGACTGTCTAGCTTCGCGACTTGGCCGACCACGAAGATCGCATTTTACGCAGCTTCTTCGTACCTAGTAGCGAACTTCCCGGTAATCTCAGCTTCTTTGTCTATCTACAGACCGCGTTATTCGCAAAGATACATAGCGGTGTCCGTTTCGAGTGAACCGGTCGACTAGGAATAGTTTGTGCCAATTAGCTTCTAAGGCAAACTATTTAGAAACGATAGTCGGTTAGCGAGGATCGGGTTGTCGATCGGTGTAGAAAAACTCGTCTCACCGATCGTTTTAGGTCACTGACCGTTAGGCCCTTCGCGTGCATTATTCGACTAGACTATTTACATATTTCGGCTGATTCGGTTCTCATTCGTTTAAAGTCTCTTCGCTCGATCGACGATACCTCGCGATGACCAGCTTCATCCATTTCCAATGGCGATTCTAACGTAGACGAATCCAAAGTTATCTCGTTGCCCGAACCCCTTCGTCTGCCGCATTCTCCACGGTGGGAGTCCTCCGCGTCGCGGTCTCGATCTTACTTCTTTCCAGCATCTCTGGTCTCTTCGGGTGTTCGTACTGTCGCGCGGTCGTCTCGATCCCGTTGAGAGGCTCAGGTCCCCAGTTTATCGGCCTCGATCTCCCCTGAAGGTCGCGTAAGCAATCACGATATTAATGCGTCGAGTTACGGAGGCTGGCGAGGACGATTACCGAAGTATTTCATCGATCGAAGCGCGACCGAAGTCGCCGCAGTCGACGAGCGTATTATTTCCCCGACTGGCGACCCGGAAAAATCTTTCTCCGCCACTTTCGAATTTCGCGAATAAATTCAGGGTCGCGTAGTAGGGTCGTTCCACGCCAAATCGATCACTTTACGTGCTCCGGGTCAGGGATTTCGATGAAATTTAAATACGATGTATCGTATCGTTTTAAATCAAATTAAATAGAATAAAGAAAATTAGGAAGAATTTCCGTCATCTTTTCTAGCTCGTTTCTCGTTCGATTAAGCTCTACGATCGACTCGATGGGTTAACCGCTAGTTATACAACGCTGTGTCACTTTTACTTTTTTCGCGTAAGGCCGTGGCAAAAAGACACTCTGCATGCTTGGGTTGGACGCGGTCGTCCCCGTCAGCGTCGAAACTCCTGGAAAATTCTCAGGGTTGCCTACGTCTGGGCGGGCTCGTTAAATTTCCCGACTCGTACTCGTTAAGCGGACTTAATTTCACGGAACTCTAACAAGCGTGGTTCTGCTTCCAGCTTTAAATTCGAGGGTCCTTCTACGTTTTTCGCCCCTCTTCTCCCTCCTCTACTCTCGAGTCTTAAGATCACCATCTGATGCACGGTTTAGCGATTGTCTCTCTCTCTTTCTCTCTCCCTTCCTCTTCTTCCTCTATATTATCTGCCACTTGTTCAGATTTTTTCTCCTTAGATGAGATTAACGACGCAAGAGTCAGCAATCGGGTTACAGCGCACAGTTAACCGTCGAAGAATAAAGCAAAACAGTCTCGAATCTGATTCTCACCGTCAAATACAGAGCTCGAAGACGGTTTCCTAATTAGATTACATTTGAACTTGGTTTCAACGGCGAGACGCTATCGAGATCGAACACGGTGAACGAATCGTTACATGGGGTTTTCGTTCGTCGTCTATTACTCGAATAAAAGACTATGGAAGAGAAAGCGTCTTCTCTTAGTCACGGGATAAACGTCCAAATGGAACACGTGCATATCAAAAATTTGTCACGTCGCGAACGCGCGTTAGGAAATCCCACAAAGTAAATGGGAGTTTTGTGCAAAACGCGCGTTCAGTCTCCGGCAAGTGCCACCCTCAATTTCTCGAAGGCACGTTCTTTGTTAACCGCTCACCCTCGGCCCACTTCTGTCACGTGTGTCCAACGAACGCGACGTTTAGAAGAATTTGTCCGGAACCTTTATTTGTATCCGACGACTACAATAGCGCGACTGATGCCATTCGTCTTACATACGATCGCAGCGTATACTCTCGCAACACGATCGCTCTTCTCGATTCATCAAACTCTTCCAAGTGAAAACTTGAATTTCTCTTTACGAACCAACTTTGATCGGTTTACAAGTCGAAAACGTTGCAACGATTATCAACGCCTACACGATCGACGGCTAGAAACACGAGTTGCGTTCGTTTCAATTATTTCCGACCAATTAATTTCACGTACTGGACTCTCGAGCTCTCGCTCGGAACAGGTTTTTCAGTACACAGAGTATACGCTGCGATGAGTGGTGCTATCGAGCGAGGAAGCTTCTACGCGCAAAAATAAATTGAAAAGGTAGATTGAAATTCTTCTCTACGAGCCTCCGTTTTCGACAAAATCGATCCTAAAAAAGACGAGTTACGCCGGGTAGTAACGGCGCATGCCGCACTTATTTTTCCAACCCGATTTTCGCGAAAACGTAAAATGTACGAGAAAATGTTATCGCGTTTGTCGATCTCTTCCAACCGAAATAAAGGTAATTTTTTTCTTGGAATCGTTGCAACCGATAAATGTCACGATATCCGACGATGAACAGACACTTTTCTCGGGCGAAAGAAGTATCATTATTTTTAGTATTTTCCGCTACGAGAACACACGATTCTAACTCTGTACGAAGCGAGCGCAATTGTTCGCGGCTAGGGCCTAGAGAAACTTGAGCCTCGGTCAAGTGCTCGATCAATTTCCAGAGTGTGCTTTCCTCCACAGAGAAACATTTATTCCGTTGTTCCGATTTATTCGAACGAAACGAATCGTCTCGTCTCCGGTGTCGCCACGAATTTCGCTTCGTTTCGTACATCGCGAAAGCTTCCCACCGAACTGGACAAACACGTGGCTCGATATATCAGATTTACGACGTTTTCTTTTCCTCGGATTATATGCTTAATATTCGCCAGAGATTTTCTGCTATTTTCCGTGGAGGCCAGTGAATATTTCGAGTGGTCGGCCTGAATATTCACGCGGCGCGTTTTCGTAGCCGATTCGCTCGATGTACTTTCTCTTCGCGCGGAACCATCCCTCTGCCTCCGAGGCTCTCCGGTTTTAAATATAAAGGGATACCGTCTGTTTTGCCGTTCAGAGTATCGACCTGTAGGTGCAGCGCGCTGTAGATATTTACTCGAAGCTTTCCCAGCGATTCCAACAGCTCCCCCGATATTCGCGCCTAACCCGAGCCTTTAATTCAGGTACATCGATTTTCTTCGCCGTACGAACTCGAAGGACCTTTTTCCCTAGCCAGAGCACCGTCCCGCGACAGAACTTGCTCGGCTCGCTTGTAATTCGTTCTTTGATCGTTTCTGCGCGGTCGTCGAGTAGAATCAACAGAACGAAGCCACTCGACGTCGATAACATTCCTGTTAACGTTAACGCGTAAACTTTCGCTTTCGCGACTCTGTACGAAAGAACAAAAAAGAAACGTCGTTGTACATTTTCCATCAATGTTTTCATAAAAAATCAGCCACCTCTGGTTCGCGGAGAAGGTTACGGAACAGCCAGGGCAAAGGTAACATCAGAAATATCCAATTAACTAGAAATATTGCATCGAGTTCCGGTTCTCCCTTCGGTTCGTTCTCCATTATTTCTTCGCGCGAATTTCCGAACAATTTCCTTTCCGCCAGACGTATCGCGGAATGCCAGCTGTTCTTTTCCACGGCGAGGGAGGCGTTCGGAGAAGGATTCCCTGCGAAAAGCAATCTCGATGCTCGCGCGTGTCTTCGAGGCTCCGACTTTGGAAACGTTCGATCCTCTCTCGCGTATGTAGGACGTGCGCACATTACCAGTTTCCCGGGCAATCACGGGCCGGAAGTTAGCCGCAAAATTATTAGTCCGAAAACCGGATACACAGAGCCGATACATTCCGTGGAACATCGTCGCAGAAACGACCGACGCCGACGGCGAACCACGTGAGAAGCGTTCAACAAGTTCCACGGAACGCGCTTGCCGCGGAAATTTTCCCTGGTAGCGGAAAGCGGTAGATATGGATAATCTTTAAAATGAATGTATAAAGACAAAATATCGAGTTCCTGAAGCAAAAATGAATCGCGATCGATTGGAAGGTAGCAGCGAATAAGTGAAAAGGATTTCCAATACGACAAATCTTTGTCACGTTTCGGGAGAAAATTCACGCGGCGAGTGGTCTATTCTGAAAAGGTGGGACGAGTCGAGTCGAGACCCTCTTCGATCCTTTTGCCGCGAACGTTCGAAGCGAAAAGTTTCAACAATGTTTCGCGACAAAACTACCGGTTGAAACGTTTTTGTTCGAAAGCCTCGCTGCTTTCGATGCTTCAACGAGAACACCTGTTAACTTGCTCGAGCAGCACGCCACCGCTTTCAATTTTTAACCATTCATTCCAGAGATCCCGCGATCTCTTTAGCTAAATTGCCATCCTCGACGGTTTGTCCTCGTTCGAAAGCGAGACAACGCGTCTCAACTTTTCCGTGAAGAATCGCCGCGCTCCGATCGGAACCGTTCTTTCCAAAGCACCGTTCGCCGTGAAATAGTAAAATTCCCGCGTGTTTGCACGTTTTCGAAAACAATCGCGACGATTTCGTCGCAGAGAGAAGAATAATCTCGCAAAAATTTCCTGTTTAACAGGGACGAACAGCTTGCTCCGCTTTCAGAAGCGCTCTTCGGGCGGAAAAAAAAACCTGAACTCTGGTTTTTCGAGATTTTTCCATTGTTATCAACCCCTTCGCTACGGTGAAGCGGCAACTAAAAACGCCCCAACCCGTGCCGTTATACGGTTCGTAAAGCGAATCCGATTCTTAAGAGATTCGACGTAGTCCACGGCTAACCAGAGTGGCACAAGTTCGGACTGTATATTACATGCGAGCTGCAATTATCGGTTTCTGATTTGTGTACCTCATGGTCCATGGAAAGCTCTAAAAAATTAATTAGAACGCGAAAACAACGGGAAAAGTTTTAAGAGATGTTCTCGTACCGCGAACTACAAGAGCCGCTCGTTATACCGAAAGGGTTGAAACGAGCGAATTTCGACCTACGATGGAACGATTTTCAACTCGTTCAGTCAGGATCGTGACTGTTTTTGTCTTCTGTGTAAGATCGAATGCATAGAAAGACGGGTTTGCGAACGGATCGGTCGGGTCCGGATGGAAGATACGATCGTCCGTTCGGAAGCTACCGTTTTCAAGTTGAAATATTGGATTCGACTACTCTGTAATTCTGTTTCCGATCCGAGAAACACCTTTAGTAACGAACATCGCAACGAATAATACGACAATCGCGAAACTTTTTTGGGCGTGTTTTTAGATTCGTCGAACAAGGTCAAGAATTGAAAGTTTGGATTTTTCGTAGAACACGAGGCGCGGTTAAGGCGTAACGATCAAGTTTCCGCGGAGATTTTCGAGCTCTCTTTTGCGAGATTTGCTACGGGGAATCTGTTCTTCGTTCGAGTAAGTGCTTAGAGGAACAGAAGGACTGTCGTAAATCAAGAGGATAACGGTTAGAACCGCTGAGTGTTCCGTATATTTTCGTACCGAAACTGTGCCGCTCTTAAAAGACCACGGAGTAAATCTGCTCCGTTACAGACGACGCAGTTCGCGAATTCGGCAAGGGAGGGTTAACACGGTCTAAAGGGTAGAGCGCTGCGTAACACCGGTGAGCATTAACCGGAACAACGATCGGTACGAAGAACCTTTTTCTTTCGACGAGAATCCATCGACAACCCCCGAAACTTTGTACGGCTACCTTTTTGGACACTCCGCGTACCGATTCGCAGGTATAAACTTTCCGGCCTTACTCTTCCCAGTTGTTGATTAAAGGGTATTACTTACTCGGTAGTCATACAACCTCGACAAGTCGACCCGTTTTCTTTGAACGAAGCGAGAACCAGCAAAGTGATATCCCTCTATTTCTCCGCCAACCTCTCGCTCGCTCGCTCGATCCTCATCCGCCGACTCTTTTTCTCATATCGCACTCGCCGTTTCTCTCCGTCCTCGTTTTCGCTTTTAGTCCCGTCGCTCTCGCTCTGCATTCACCCCTCCACACCTCGGCGACCGCTTTCACCCTCTCTCTCTCTCTCTCTCCAACCTCGACGTCGAACCACCCCCAACGACCTCTTCAAAACTCGCTACACGCGCAACACTTTACCAAATGAGTTCTAATTCATGCCACGCTCCTCGCCTTCTCCCCCCGGCCCTTTCCACCTGCCCTTTACCCTCTCTTTTCCGCCGTCCTCTTCTCGTCCTTCTTTGAAGTCGCACTCTCCGCTACTCGACTTCCCGTTTCTTCCACATCCCGACGAAGGCGCCGCTGTTGTTCATTTAGTGGCTCTCCTCCACCTTCTCCCACGACCCCGTTGTCAAAGCCAAGCGAGGCGTCTCGCCGTCTCGCACCCTCGCGGCATTTTCCGTTACGTCTCGCGATCGCGATCACGCTTCACGAGTCCGTCGTGGCCCGTGCCGATTCCGACTTTCTCTTACTCTCCCCTACACACCACGAGTAAAAATCACTCGAGGGAAAACTGCCTTTCGTCGCCACCCTTAACGACGAGGGAGTTTGTTATTTCGAATCCGATATCGTATATTGCTCAGGTGTTGGCGAGGAACCTACGAACCGTAGGGAACAGAGGCAAGGAAATTTCACCGTTCGGTCCGCCTTTGCCTCCTTTCTTTCGAGCAGTCACGCTGTATAGTAATCCACGCTACACTGATTCAGCCGATAACTAAAATACGTGCGAGTAAAGGTATCGTCGTTACGCGACAGCCAATCGAACTGCCTCGGCAACTCCCGAGCAACAAACTATGTATTCCTCCCCTGACTGCGAGGACCGAGGGTAGAGGATCGTACCGTTCATCCACGCTGTACTATATGCTGTACAGACGACGAATCCGAGGTATGTCTCGTCGCTATGCGGTCGGACCGCGAATGACTAACAGTAAATACCTACGTGTCTTCCCTTGCCGCGATGCTCGCATCTCCGCGAACGTTGCACAGTGGGCCGGAATTCGAAAGCTAAAAGCAGCAGTCGACACCGGTATCCCGAGGCTGCATCGCTTCCAAATTCGACAGCGAAGCTTCAAGTTTCCGGCTGGCGTCTACCGGGAAAACGTAAACAGCGGCGGCGGTGATTCCTAATGGCGAATCCGAGCAGCATATTTTATCGATATCCGAGGCATTACTCGAGCCGCGTTTCGCATCCGTTACCGGATCAAGACAACGTCAACGAAATGGCGCGGAATAGGGTTTTCAACCCTCGGGAATTCAACGGGCAAGCAAGTCCAGGAAGGGAGATAAGTTGGTTGCGCGTTCTCCGATCTCCCGTGGGTCTGCTAACAAGCGCGTCTGGAAAACGATCTCGAAAGCGTCGCGCAGACCTTCGATGGAAGACGTCTCCGCTCTCCAATGTCACAACCGCCCCCTCGTTCGAAGGCCTTCCGGGACCGTCTGACGCGATTCCACAATCTCTTTCCGGGTCGATCGATTCCCGTGTAACGCGGTTAGAACTGCTCGTGGTTATTCCAATCTCGGATGACGTCGCCAGACGCAAGAAAGGAGAGGGACGCTCTTTGCCATTCGACGATGTCGTTAGAATCGCGAGCGATTAATCCGGACGACCCTCGACTCGGACCGAGTTGAATAGTCCACGAAACGAGTCCATCGGTTCGAGTTACGCTGGTCTAATTAACTCCCTCGGATCGCGTACTTTGCGTTGCGCGAGAATTGGTAGAGATTCGGTAGAAGGGATAAAAAGTAGCGATAGCTTTTCGCCAAAAGACTGGTTTTCCATCGAACTACTCGCTTCGTTTTGTATAAGTTTACGGTTCCGTTAAGGGCTGAATGGATCTTCGAGGGGTATCCGCGTGGGCGCTAAACGATGGCTGGCGACTCCCAGTCTCGTAGTTATCGAGTGTAGGATGTCGCTAAAGAATGGAGATATTCGTAAAAAGTGGAAAGCTTGAGCTATCCGTTTCCGTAACATCCGGCCAATCGAGTCTCGGACTTTTGATCCTCGTTTTCAGCGCTCGCGATAATTGCCTCGGCGACGTTTTCCGGCTACCTCCCTCGTGTTGTTTCTGCCTCCCTGGGCCTCAGCCTTCGCCCTCGGGAAATCTCGTTCGCCGAATGGCTTCTGACACACATTCGACCTCGGCTATCGCGAGCAACAAAAACAAATCAATAGTCTCCAGAAGTTTGTCCCACTCGCCCGCGGACACTTATCCACCTCCCCCCCCTTGTGTACGTTCCGCGGAGATTATTTTTTCGACTCCCCGCGGCTAGTTCCCTCGGATTCACGTTTCCCTCCCATTTCAGAAAACCTATATCATCCGTTTGTTTCACTGAAACTGATTCCGTGCCTCTTCGAGGCGGTCTCTTTGTCGTTGTCCTCGTTACCGTTTCGCCAGCCGGTCAGCCAGCTTGCGTCATCGAAAGACAACTCTTGCTCTCTTTCATCTGCTTCTTCCGGAGCCTTCGTTTTTCCGCTATCTCTCGCTTCGCTGAGGATACCTCTTATTGTCCTCGGGACGAGCTCGTTAGGCTGGTCGGTGATCGATGAAGCCGCTGGTTACCGGAAAGACGGTTCGAATCGGAGACGTCTCCTTATTTTCTCCCGTTCGAACACGTGGCGTATCGTTTCACGGGGGTAGCCGAGGTTCCGAGTCGCTTCGCGATAGCCATGGCCATTCGAATCTGTGCTTCCAGGAGATTCGAAACTTTGCAGTCTCGAAACTTTCGAATCGCTCGGAACATTATTCGATACCAGAAGGTCTTCCGAGTCTCGATAAGTCTTGACGTCTCCGAGTCTTGATTAGTCTCGAAAGTCTTGCTCGGTTCTCTTCGAGCCATCGTCACCTTTAAAGTCTCGACGGATCCCGATGCTTTTAACAAGTATCGAACATTTTTCGTACATTAAAATCCGAAAGCAGTTTAATTTTCACTAAATTTTAATAGTTCCAGGCGTCTCGGATTCGAACGCGAACCGGACCCAGCCGAGTTTCTGCGTTTTTAGGCGCGCCTAAGTCGCGCGACGATCCTTCTCGGCGAGATCGAGGAGCGAATTCGGCGAGACCTCGCGGAATGCAATTGCTGTTCGTGCTCTAATTAATTCGGAAGCACGGAAGTCGGCTTAACTTTTAGGAAGCTCTCGAGTTCGATGCGTTTCGAAAGTCTCTCTCTCTGTGTTAATTGCACTTAAAGAAGGTCGCCGTTGGGCCACTGTCGCGTCTTGTTCTTTTTTCAACGCCTGAACAACGACCCCTGCACGTGGTATAGACTCCCAGAGACCGGGATTAAGGCACGGGCTTTAGAAGCTACAGACCCAAAGACCTCCGCAGGCTAGGCGACTCCCAGAGATTAATTTAGAGCAATTTAATGAATTCAAGCACAAGCGTGAAATACTAGAAGCTTCCGATATCTACGCCATTGCAGTAAACAACGGTTTAACCTCTTCGTTTCCCTAACGACCAAGTAACGTAATACATTTACTCTTGTTTTTTTAACGATTCACCTGAATAGAGAGGGAGTTCTATCGACGCGAAGCATCTAAAAAATGTATCATGTACAAATCTGACGAGATGTTTCGGAAAATGTGTCCCGACGGATAAATCATGGAGGACCTGTCGTCTGGCCAACACTCCAGATTTACATTCGCTGGATTTTTATTCTCGAACCGCTTGAAAGCATTCGATTATTCAGCATCCATTTTCAGCGTTGAAACACTTGGTATACGTGGACGAAAAATATCTGGAATATTTGAAAGATCGAAAAATTCGATGAAAATAATATTCGACTCGAGGTGCGATCATCGACGATCTCTCGAGGTTGGTTCCCGACAGAAGAATTTGAAGCCTCGATCCGAGTCACGAAACTCGACTCCTCGAATTCAACCGCTTCTCCGCGTCGGTGACATCGGTCTAGCTAGTGCGAAATCTACGGAACCGAGCCTTTTCAAGCGGTAGGTTAGCGTTATCGTCGCCCGACGCCCACCCCTTCCCTCTCAATCCTTCCTTTTCACCCTCGCCGCGTCTGAAAACCCTTTAGACGACGGACCCTTAAAAGCCCCGGGTACGAAAATTGCCGACTGACCTAAATAACGATCTCCGCTTCATTCATCCGTCGCCGCGAAAAAATGCTGGCAGCACGCAAGCCGACGACGCCCGGCTCGTCCGCGTCGCGTCGTTCCCTCTCCGTGGGAAATAATTAACCCCGGAGCGCTACCGCGTACGAATATGATGCGTATCGAATCGATACCATCAGCCAGCGGGAACGCTCGACGTGTTTACCCGCCCCTAAATCGCTGATACACCGGCCCACTCCTCGCGATCCTTTGGTCAGGCGTGCGGCTCGATCGACGACCGCCAAGGGTGGACAATTATTCTTGATACACTCGGTCCGATGTCTTCCTCGACACGTGTCTCGCGAAATCGATTCGTGCCAAGGATCCAGCGCACAGATACGCGAAACTCGATACGAATAACAGACGAAGAGTGCAAGTATCGCGTACTAATTACTCGTCGCGTTTATTTAATCGAGCAGTCGTTTGGACGTTGCCATGAAAATGGATAGGACAGCCAATGTAAACTATTGCCAGCGAACGAATACTCTGCTACGAATACTCCGCTACGAATACTCCGCTACGGTATACCGTATTAAAGGTCTAATTACGAGTAACCTTTTTATCGCTATGCAAACAGAGTACATAATAACTGTGTCGTGCAAACTAATAGCTGCGCGTGGATACTCGTATAGATTACAATTTGTATCGAACGAATAACGGATTAAACGAAATGCTATCTAAACGAGGATGTGGTCCATCTTCGATTTAACGTGGCTCCGTCGTCGATCGATGCCAGCCGCGAGTAATTCCGCGATCATTGCTCGATGCGTTGTACGTTCTCGGGTCGCGTGCGAAAGTCCTTTCGCGATGGAAATTGAATCTCCGCGCAGCAGCGGGATCGAGAACGAGAGAGGAGAACCGAGGGAGAGAGAAAACGAAAGAGTTGCCCGTTAATTACAAGCGCGCGATAGTTCGTGTCCGACCTAGAGATTTAGATAAAGCAAGGTTATCTCGGCCAACCAGCAAGGATCAGCTGGGTGTAGAGCCGTAGGAGGAACGATCGAACGTCTCGTCCTTGATGGACCTTGCTTTTCGAAAGCTTTTCTTCCGCCTAAAAGATCCCCTCGTACTTACCACCTTCGGACGATCCTTCGATGCCCGAGGCTTTCCCTCGCAACGGGCGAGAGTAGGCTGATCCCAAGGATCAGCGGCAATCTGTCTGGACGAACCACGAAACCACTTGTACCCTCGAATCGATTCGCGAGCCCGAGACCTCTCCCTGCACGTGTTCTAAAAGTGATCCACGAACCGTATTCGAAAATTCCCCTGGATCCTCCTTTGTTTACCAGCAACGTCGGGGAGGAAGCTGCGAATCGAGGGTGGAGGATCGAAGCGTCGGTGACAGCGGGTCGTTTCACCCCTCTGGATCGCGACGTGGTCGAGGTTTCGATGAAAGTCAAAGCATTCGGGATCACCAGAACGATCTCACTGACTGAGACCGCGACGGATACGGATCGTACCAACGGATATTAGGCGTGGAGGCCAGGATGCGGATGCCAGGACGAGGCATCCGAGCTCAGCGGTCCGTGCGCATCGTCGACGCGTGTCCCGATCCCGGACGATCGACCGGCCGCCGATCTCTCCTCAGTTCATCCCTTCCGCGGATCGGTCCTCGAGGGTTCGAAAGGATCACCGAGGGGGTTGTTTGGAAACATCGCGGTGAACGTGAAGCGACTACGCGTCGTGGTTGCCGCTACAGCACGACTGGCCGGCCGGCCGAACCACCCTCTCTGCTCTCGCCCCGTATCTACTGCTCACTCTTGCGCTCTCGCGATATTCCTCTCTCCCTTCTCTCTTCTCTCTTCTCTCTTCTCTCTTTCTGCCCTCACCACCGAGACCGCCGCTCCCACCACCGGCGCGGAGCTGCTCTTTCGTCTCCGTTCCTCTTTCGTCTCCGTTCCTCTTCCGTCTCCATTTTCTCTTCCCTCGCGATTGTCGCTGCTCGTCCCGAATTTCCCGCCAATTTTTTCATCTTGACGCCAAAATTTCCAAAACGGCTTTAATCCCGATGAAAGAATCCTCATCTTTATCGGACAACGGCGTTCCAACGTTCCAACGTTTTACGAAAGCATTTTACGAATTGTGTTTCGCGAGACGTCAGCGTATCGTGTGATGCGAATAAATGGATCGCGAAGAGTCGCGTTTCATTATTTTAAATTATAATACACTTTGCATATTTTTAACGTACGCCGCTTTTGTATCGTTCGCGTCTTTAACGCTACGCAGCAACAATCGCGTTACACGATTTCGTAGATACACGGTCGTTACGCCACTTATGTCTCGTTACCCTTTGTATGCCTCGGTGAAAAGGTACCCAACCCGGATAACGGTTATCCTTTTTGTTGTGCTCCGTCGGTTCCAAGCATTTCTTTCTTTCATTTAGGCTCGTTAAGCGTTTATTGACACTCGTAGGGTTCGTATGAATAGCATAGCCAAGTATTTCTTCCTCGACGATTGATACTAGTCGAGGCTTTCGTGCGTACCGCGTCCTTTAGGAAAAGCGTTTCGACGTTTCGCAAGCTTCCTATCTCCGGGGACCAAATGAAACGTCGATATTAGCGTGTCGTACGGTTCGTGTCTATTTGATGTACCTGTGCTCACGTCATGGATCATTGGTCACCAATAACCGAGCTCATGTCGCGGATCACCGATCGCCAATTAAAATCTGAGAGGAACGCGTTCCAGTTGGAGCTCAAACGGTGGTCTGTGTCCCTGTCGCTGTTATTTGGCTACTTCATTGTTTCCGATGAGTCTCTGTATTTTCAGGGAAATTATCCCCCCCCTCCTGTACATATTCCCCTTGCCGATCGAATCACATTATTCTTAACCCGATAACAGAGCTGCAACACGTTAAGCGTAAAGTAGAACGATTCCATTCCTCAAAGCCTATCAGAGCCTGTAAGCTTTGGCTAAAGGCGCGTAGTCTAAATTGTAAACTATTGTAAGCGAATTGTAAACTAAAGAAAGGAACGGGATAGCGTCGCACTCTTTCCGATACATCGTTATCGGCGAAAATAAGCCAATTTCTAAAACGTTCCGACAACTGGCGATTGCTTGGCACCCGAGTGCAGCGAAGCTCGGCCTGACAAGAAAAAAAATGTTATGAATGCGGTTCGCATTCGTTGGTATTCAGCCGACATTGCCAGTCGGATTTCTATCTATTCCCTAAGATGAACAAATTCTCGACCGTGCTTAAATTTCCATCGAATAAAGGAGTTAATGGCCTCCAGCGGTTGGCTATTTTTAAGACCTCGACGAATCGGATTTTCAACACGTTCACCGCCAACTACGAGTGCCACTCATAGCCGACGATTTATCACCGAACGTCACCTATGAGTAAATAACGAACAACGGGCGTTTGGGCGAAGAATAACAATCGGTATGCATCGGAGAACTGAATATTTATTCGTAAAAAAATGAACGACGAAAATCCGTAACAAAGTTGCGGCGATATAACGTTTCAACTCGTTCGAGTACGAATAAACAAAAGGCAAAATAGGGTTTAATCGACGTTACGTCTTACGTATAACCAGAAGGTCAAGACGATCGATCGATCTCTGTTTGCAAACGTTCCGAGGCAAACGTACAGCGCTTCGTAAATTATGATGTCGGTATAATTTACAAGTGGCTGTTACACGTGCCGCTGCAGCGACGTCGGTAATTCTTGTAACAATGTTATAACGATAAATTAACACGGTCCTCGAACATGCGGCGACGGAGACAACGAGTGTTTAATTTGCAGAATTAATTACGATCATCGTCGCGACGGGGGCGCGTGCGTAATAGGCAGGTGTTTTCAAGGTAACCGGTCGACACCTTCGGTTGAACGTTGCATGACTCTACTCGACGGAAGATTACCAAGATTCCGTCCGCAAACCGCGGAACATTCGGCACAGTTTCTTTAGACGCTTTCGGGTGTTTTTGTTCGATCAGTTCTCGGCGTAAATACGCGAACACGAGTCGTAAACGTAGCACATTTACGTCGAGCTACGTCGGGTAATTTAGCTAGTAGAAAAGTAAAATTGCTGGATAGCGTCAGAGCTTCTCGCGGACGCGAAGCATCAAATATACCGACACGTTTACACTCCGTCCGTGCTCGTGCTTTTTTCAAGAATATCGCACAAAAGGTGGTATCTACGGTTCCATCCTAACCCGTGCCTCCCGGCGAGTCTCGCGCGTTTGCACGTGCGATAGGTTAAACAGTGTCGCATGTCATACTGAAAAGCCCGCCCTCCAGGATTTACTCTGTCCAGGATAAACTTCGCGAGGGAAATAATGTCCCTAAACGCGACACAGTTTCCACGGGCCATCAGAAAGTCCGACGACGGCGCGCATTAATTAAAACGGAATCCTCGGGCCGCGTGGATGTCGGAATTTTGATTCGTCGGATATTCCAGTCTCGTCCCTCCGACTCGGATGTCTGCATTTAAACGACCTTCTTCAACGCTGTAGAGATTACCGACGAGATGGTTATTTTCACATTTGCAACCTTCTTCGGGGAGATAGCGATTCGTTAACGAGCGCAACGCGTACCGATGGAGATCTAATTTTGGGTAGGCAGCTTTTTTTTTCAAACTACGTTAGAAGGTAATTAAAATGATACCCCTATCTGCCGCTCGTCCCGTAAACTAGCGAGTATTCGATTACGAATAAGGAACGTATACTTTTTGGTTCTCGGTCTATACGCGAAGCCTCGTTAAAATCGGTGGATAACATCCTGCGAAGCACGCCAACTACCACACCGGCATCGACAGTTGAAATTCAATCGCCGGGTGTGCACGGATCGGCGAGAATCCGTCGAAAATGTTCGGTTTAGCGCGGATATTAAATTCTCATTATCGCGAAACGGATCCGAGCAAACCGCGGAGAGTTTCGCTTTTCGAGATCTCATTTCGTTTCCACGAACTTTGCCAATCTTTCTCGGCTTCTTTTGCTCAGAGCGGTTTTTTCAGCGGCGCGGGGCCGCGAGCAGCTGTACCCGGGTATTAATCAATCGCTCCACGGCTCGCCGAGTTTCGCGAGTTTGTTTTAACTTACCGTACTTATTCATACATGCCTAGCCTCCTTTTGCTCGAAATTTCGCGAATAATTTATTTTCCTTCCGGTTATTTCTCCGTTGTTCCACTATTCGCAATCGTTAGACGAGCGGCCGAGAATTCATCGCGGATCCAGCTTCGATTACGAAACAAAAATTATGCGATGTCGTTCGCGAGAAAGGTATATTTATCGCGCGGTCAATTCGTTGGGACTCGAGCGAACGAGGACCAAGACAGAATTTTAATTCGCTATCTTCCGTCAACGTTTCCATAGCCGGAAGTCGAGTCGATTTATCGATTTCGCCGGCTAATATCGCGCAAAGCTGCTCGCGTTTCCGCGTTTGACGAGCCGTGCATATTTGCACGGTCCCTCGGGCCGTGCGCAGAAATATACCACTACTAATGAGTACTTCTCCCGATAGGAATTATCAGTCGTGCAATAACGATGTTCGCGTGAATGCCAGGTCCATGAATAGTTCCGTGAAAATCGCTCGAGCTCCACTTTGAAATCGCCAAGTGCCGTAGACATCGCGTTATTCGATCTGTTATCCTAGCTATGGAGAATCTGCGGTCTCTCGACGTAGTCGATGCGATCCTTTGCATATTTCCTCGAGTATCTTCTTCGGTTGATAAATTGGGCCGTTCGATTCCTGAAAAGACATATTCACGAGTTCGTAAATCGATATTAATTTGTATTGATTGGACGCCAAGTGTACGGCCTTGCGAGGATCCATGAATCGACGTGCAGCTCTCTGATATCAAAAGGATCTCGCACGCTTGTGTTATCCCTTTCCTGAGCTCTATTCATGCCTCATGGTCGCATTTGAAGCGG
Organism: Hylaeus volcanicus; assembly: GCF_026283585.1. Lineage (NCBI taxonomy): Eukaryota > Metazoa > Arthropoda > Insecta > Hymenoptera > Colletidae > Hylaeus > Hylaeus volcanicus. Next base: position 25,157,969 of record NC_071981.1, read on the forward strand.
GACTTCCGAAGACCATTCGCATCGTCTGATCCTCTTACGTGTTTGCGTGGCACAAGATTTTCTCGTGCAGTCCTGTTAGTCGCATAAGGATTTCTCCTTGCTATCTTCTTCTCTGACGGGGGCTACACCAGGGAAACAACATCAATGGGTTGCCGAAGGTCACCGACCGATCTTTTTCTTACGAGTTCCTCAATACGCCATCGTTTCCTCCGTCGTCGTTCCGAATATTAAAAACGTGAGTAGCGTGGAAATAGTTGTTTTGCAAGCCGCAGGCTAAACGAGACGTCGTAAAAGTCGGAGTAGCGACTGATGCGATGAGTCAGAATTGGGGGATGAGATCTCGAGGGACCAGTTGAGGTTGATCCGACTATATTAGCTAGTAGGGTTTCTTACGGTATTATCAAGTTGTAAAGGGAGGCTCCTGGTCGATGGCGAAGCTCAAGGAAAAACTAGGGAAAGGAAGTAGAAGTAGAGGTTGAAACCGGAGGACCCCGGAGACCAATTTGTCCAACGTTTACGTTCCAGCTCTTAACTCTTACGTTAGACGGATTTGGCTCGTCTCCCGTTAGAGCCTACTCTGCAAACCGAGGCCGCCCGAGGTTAGAAAAAGGGGAGAAATTGCGCGGTTAACGAAAGCAAGAGTGACCAACACCGCTTCGAGTCGAGGAGGGCATCGACTCCAAACGTTGCGTTGCGGCTATGGTTGGATCAAAATTAATTGCCGTTCAAGGCCACCGAACAATTACCACCACCGTACCGTTTGCCTATCCGAACGAATTCTCTGCGTTCAGCGACAGGCGTTGGCAAGGTCGATCGCTCGTTCGATGATCGAACGAGAACCTACGTTGTCCGCGCGATAGAGTCGTCGACGACGTCAGGCAAAGAAGGATCCCAAGCCAAGGAGAAAGCGTGACTCGTTAATGTCCTTATTCGAGCCGTGCACCGTGATTACGTCGGTCCGTCGATATTCTTGCATGACCTAATTTCCGTCCTGCAACCCCCTCGTCCTACCCCGCCACCTACCCTCTCCCACCGCTCAACGAAACAATAGCGAGTAATACTTATTGCACAAATAATTATCCCCAGCTATGCGTGTCCCTTTGTTGATTTTCCAGCTTCGTCAAACCGGCTTTTATTAGCGGCGTACATGGACGCGTGCGTGCACCTACACACACGCACGCATACCCGAGCCAGCTTTAGGGAACATCCCTTCCCCTACCTGCCGACATCACCTCCTCCGCCTCCTCCTTCTCGCCCCACAGAGATTTACCCCGAAGCTTTTCAATATACCTGCCGACGGGTATTGTTAATGCAACACAGCCAGGAGAGAGATTATTGTCCTGACAGGCGGACCGTTCCATTTCCTTCCATCAATCTTTCTCTTTGGGTCGCTGGCACGATGACGCCCGGCACGCCGAGGCCGATTCATATTTCGCAACGGCTCGGCGACGACGACAACGGGCACAATGCGAAATTTAGAACGAGCGCGAACGTGGTAATCAATGAGGTAACCCGGGATCCGCGTACCTCATTGGTTATTCCGCGACAAGACGCGCATGACAGTTCCTCTCTGCCACTCTCTCTTCCGCTCGTCGAGCGCAAGCTCTCGGTCTCCGTCGCGTCGTTTCTTCCTCCGATTCCACCCTCGCCCTCGACCGCGCAACTCTCTTTTCCCTTTCGGTACGTTTTTCGCCCTATCCCTACCGACCTTCGCGACAAAAGTGCATTATTGCGCCACAGCCAAAGGGGATAATGTACTCCGGTTGCGCTCTCTTATTTCTCCATTAATCGTGTTCTCCTGTTGTTCTCCGTTAATCATGCTCGTGAATTTTATTCCATTTCGGCCGGTTATAAATTAACTACTTAAGAGTACTCGTAATATTCGATCCACCGATCTCCTCCAAATCGCCACAAAATAACGCGCGAACGGTACAAACGGCAATGCTATATCTATTTTCGACGAACGTAATATCACGAAGATTCGGTCTTAAATCTGTACGCGATGAAAGTAATATTACGAAAGCGGACCTTGAGAGGCTAGAAAACTAGAACTCGAAACCGGAGGCACAGGAATCGCGGAATCTTTGGGGAACGTATCGAGTGAATGTTTTGTCGTCGAGCAGATTTTTAATCGAATTACGTATCAACCAACGTTCCTTTCGTTACATAGTTTTCAATAACTTAAACGAGCCCCAGGGTTAATCGCTTGTATTGCGCAAACGCTCGTTGCCGAGAGATTTTTAATTCCGAGCGAACGCGGTACCGTGTTTGTTAGCCTCTCAACGGAAACGGTATTAATTAATGGAATGGCGATCCACTTTGAGAACTACTCAAGATCCGTTCCATAGTACCGTAATATGGGCGATTAAACAAATTATAAATTCCACTTAGCGTTAATATTATTCGTGGACTTCTCAACGTCGGTTATCGAAGTAATAAGTAGCATATTTCGGGAATGAAATTTCTCGAACGTTTTCTGAGCTTTAGAAACGTTCTTCGTTGATGCACGATCTATCGATCGATGGATACAAAGAAAAAACGAATACCGAAAGGCACGATGGAATTGTTACGTATCGTTGCAAAAAAATAAATAGAAAGCGATGAGTATCGATTATTTGTTTCTATTTGCTTTCCCGGTACGATTAAAAACTCCTCGAGAATGTGTACGCTCCGATAAGATACCTAATTTCGAAATCGGATCCGATCAACGCGATCCGTGCGTACCAACGATGCACTCGTGTGTACTCGAGTAAGGTGCACGAATACGCCATCAGGTGTCGGTAGCAGCGATTTCAACGGGCGCTTTAAATTTCATGCGACGCGTCTTTGTAAACACGCGTCCCTTTCTGTCGGCTGTCGACTTGTCGCCAGCAACCAGGCGACAGCATCTCGGAACGTCTCTTTGAACCTATTTTCGATCGTCTCCTTCCCGTCAAGCGTCGCTTATTCGAGATCGAAAGTCATCGCGCGTCTTTAAGGAAACAAACCATTTTTAGAGTGTCTTACGGAGCTGGTATTTCACTTTGAGAAAATGAAGCGTTCGGTTGACAGCCAGGATTGATGGTAACGAGGCTTGTACGAAGCTCGGCGCATGCATCGGCCAGTGCATAATCGTATTAGATTGTTCTGTGAGAATAGTGGTTAAAGTCGTTCGAGAGAGAGATGCAATCAAGTACGGTTTTAGCTGGATTCTCAGTATAACCGTCGTCATCGTACGGGTACGAAAATGTGATTGCTGTTTTCGTGCGATACTTAAATGTTTCGGAGTTCATGCTTTCTAAGATTTACTTACTGGGCATGAATGGACAGGTGCAGCCCTCAAGGGAGAGGTTAGGTAAGTATCAGATTTAACCGTAACTTGATTGCGTACGAGAGGTCTTGATATATTCTTTTCACACTTTTTTTTTTACCCCTTTAACTTTACCATTTATAGACGATGACTCGACTCTGTTAGTCACGTTGGCCTTGCTACCGATGTTTTAGTAATAGTTTAGCGACGACATGTCATACTTTGTGTTCGGTTTACATATGCTAGACAAAGCTTTTTTCGTTTGATAGGTTGTACATTTTAGAGCTTTAGAAACCCGCGATATATTAACGTATCAAAGATCACTTTGATTCTCAGGGGGTTTTAGTAACAGTACGATAGGATTGTTCTCTGGAATGATTGCTACAGATCGTGTCCCCAACATACAGCTTGCAGCTACGAACAATGGATTACCCATGGATGATTCCAATGTTGCAACAGAGGTTGACAGCAAAGTGAAAACAAAACTATTGTCTATGTGGAACAACGTCAAATATGGTTGGCATTAGCATGAAATCAATTGGCTCTTTATTCTCCTTTGGATAATATGTGTTCTTATTCGAATTTAATGTATTTGAAGGCTGGACCATTAAGATGGTGAAACCAAATTTTTCAAAAGAATCTCCGGTATGTTTGCTTGGCAAAATTTATCGCAAGAAGCCGGAAGAATTCCTAGAGAAGGCTTCAGAAGCAGAAAAATCATTGGATACAGGGAGCGAAATATCGCTAGCAATGGATGCTATTAGTTTCGAAGATAGTATAGAAGAATTTAAGAAAGACTTTGCATCTCGCCTTTGGTTGACATACAGAAGAGAGTTTCCTATTTTAAACGGATCTACATTCACCACCGATTGCGGTTGGGGTTGTATGCTACGCAGTGGTCAGATGATGTTGGCACAAGCACTGGTCTGCCATTTTCTTGGAAGAGGCACATATTTTTTTTATTAAAATTTAACGTTAAATACCGATTATATTCGTTTATATTATCTATGCTCTGTTGTTACCTTAGTAGCCATTATAAAACAAGTATGGCATACTCTGTGTCTACAATGAAATAATTTTTCTATAGAATGGCGGTGGCATCCGGATCAATTGATACAAACAGAACAACAAAAATTAGACGAATATAATCACAGATTAATTATAAAATCGTTCGGAGACTTACCCGAACGTATATCTCCATTTTCTATACATACGCTCGTATCCCTTGGTGCATTATGGGGAAAACGCGCAGGAGATTGGTATGGGCCATCCTCTGTTGCTCATCTGTTATGCCAAGCGGTAGAGCATGCAGCGGAACATCATTCAGTATTCAGTAACTTGGCTGTTTATGTTGCTCAAGATTGTGCAGGTGATGCGGTAGTCGAGATATTTGTACCTTAATTAAATAAGGTTAACAAGCAGAAATTCTAATTATATATTTTTAGTTCTAATTTATATTTTTTTACAGTTTATCTACAGGATGTGGAAAATGTATGTCAAACATCCGACGGCAAATGGAAATCTCTCATACTTTTTGTACCTTTACGACTTGGTGCTGACAAATTAAATCCTGTCTATACGTCTTGTTTAACGCATCTCCTTACATTAGATACCTGCATTGGAGTTATCGGCGGTCGACCTAGACATTCGCTTTATTTTATCGGTTTCCAAGAAGATAAATTGATTAATCTAGACCCACATTATTGTCAAGAAACTGTTGATGTATCCAAAGACAATTTCACTTTGACGAGTTTTCATTGTACTTCGCCGCGAAAAATGTTGATATCAAAAATGGATCCCAGTTGTTGCGTGGGATTTTATTTTCATAATAAAATGCATTTCACAAATTTTATGGAGATAGCTCCCTCCGTACGTATAACAGTTTCTTATACGAATAATTTAATTGCATTTGAATTTAGAAGGTGTGATAAGGGTATTTTTTTAAATTGCAGTATTTGGTGCCGGAAGATGAAAAAGTCGATTATCCGATGTTTTTATTCTGCGAAGGGAGCGGAAAAGATCTCTATCAAAAAATTGACATCGCTGAAAACATTATTCCTACTGCTACCTCTTTCACAGGTAACGAGTCGTACGATGACGACCTCGACGAGTGCGAAGAATTTGAATTAGTTCAGTGAGACGTTTATCGCTGAGGTTTAAATATCTCTTAAGTACTTAAAGACATTCATCGATAGTTTTTGGAGAAGAATACATTAATCGGAATTCTCCGTTCATTCGTCCATACGTGTACAAGAGAAAAACCAATTGATAACTTTAGTAGACGCAGAACTTTGGGTAATTAGGCAGTTATATATTTCTTCACTGTAATGAATTCGCGCAGCAAACAAAGTTTAAGATCTTAACGTGTCCATTAAATAGCATGGATTATAGCGTACCAAATATTTTCCATTCGCGATAAAAGGAAATTATATAGACTTCGAAAACGTTATCATCCATACGTAATTCTGTGATCGTAATTTAAATTATATTTGGATATGTTGCACAATTTTTCTCGTTTTGTTTCGTGATCTCAAAAATAATTGCTTTTAAAGATTATTAGAAATTAATTTAGCATACAATTTACAGTTACTTGAATCATTTCACGGAGAATGATTCATTTATTTGAAGCGTTCCGAACGATGATCGCGTCAAGACTTGCGTAGATCGTAAGTTTACGGTTTTGCTATGAAGAGTGATTTTTATAAACATTTCTCGATTCCTTAAGGAAATGTTCCTAATATAACTTATTTTGTAAAGCAGCAATATTAGATTTTTTGCAATATACCACATGACCAATTTTCATTTTGTCGTTATATCGAACGTGTTTGCGTATTATATATCGAATCACGCATACCTATAATAACACTTAGTCTGAATTAATTTAAACTTTTTCATAACGAAACCCTAAGTTATTTATTTATTTAATATATTAGTTCTTGCCCTGATGATTATACCGAACTTATACTAAGTTCCCGCGCTTTAACACTGCGCACGACATAACGTTTTATGTTATGAAAGAGAAACATGTTAGTAAAAAATATACCTAATATTAAGTTACCGTTATTACTAAAGAGTGACTTAATTTTCGAGGAAAAGATGTGAGCATGATATATAATGTATATTATACTCATATTGTTAATGATCTGTACACAATTAAAAATTGTTACAATTCTTATATCGGTACAGTTAAAAATAAACATGGAAAGACCTATAAAAAATTATCTTTTGATCTTTATTTCCTCTTTATAATTGCGAGCACATTTCATCTTCTATACAACGATATAAACAGAATACGTATCGTATCATATAACACTTTAGGTTATGTAAGTTCAACAAATGTTTCCTATTGGATCAAACTCAGTTTTTAGCTTCGTCGATCTCTTTATATTAAAATATACAATATTTGGTCTATATATAATTTCTATCCAAAAATAATAAATCGAATTCACCGTTAACTTATATAAATCATCATATTTACACTGAGTAACTTTGTCAGAGATTATTGTTCTGTTATTTTTCTTACAATTATAAAATAATAGTACCGGCAAATTTGATATGACAATATTATTATAAGCACATTTAAATACAAAAGTTAAAATAGAGTATTGAATACAATGATAGGTGTTTGTAAAGTAAGTCAAAATTGCACATATAGGCTGAAAAACTTTGTACTGTATCGATAAGAAATGTTCAAATTATGTTGTGATTATTACAGATATATAAAAATTACAAAAAAATATATTGTAATCCTCTCCTATATATTCTAATATATTCTTACAATTCATCTAGATATGTGCGTATGCAACAAAGTTTCACTAAAATCTTGTTAAAAGCACGTTACAATTAAGATAAAAATTTTGAAATAGCAACTTTGACTTGTGGCCATAATTCATCTGTGGTGTTACCATGGAATCTCTTTAATATTCCGATACCTTGGTAGAATTCTAAAATAGGATCGTTTTGTGCTAAAAAATTTTCTAAACGCTTCTTCACAACCTCCACCTTGTCGTCTTCTCTTTTACACAGGGGTTCACCGGTTACATCATCCTTGCCCTATTTTAAATCAAAATAAATTAATGTTAGTTAACGTCGTATAAAAATATTTGTAGAAATTTCGATATTTATTATTGAATCAAGGAAAACGTGCAGGTAAATTGGGAAATTTTACTGGGCATGTCGCCAACGATATAGTTTGAATAACAATCCAACTTACCGGAACTTTTGGATTATTGAATCCAATGTTGTAAACTCTTCCACTGGGCAAATGAACCCACCTGTTTTCCACGCGATTCAAAATCACCGGAACAGGCACGTCAAGGTAGAGGACGAGGTTCACTGGATATGTTTTTTGTAGCTTTTCTGCTTGCTGCAACGTTCTCGGAAATCCTGTATCAATGCCAACTATTTATTCGAATTTAGTTGGCCGCGCGTAGTTGTCGCACGTTCACGGTCAAACCAAAGATGTCGAAATTACTATTTTATCCCGTCACTTACCGTCCAGCAGCCAATTTTTGTCTCCCACCAGCTCGATTTCTTTGTTTATCATCGAGATTATTACATCGTCGGGAACGAATTTACCGGAAAGCACGTAACTTGCGACCGTTTTACCCAATTCTATATATTAATATTACGAACAAATGTTTTCCATTAAATTCGTCGTTCAATTGATGGCATAATTCTTTAATGCTAATTAATGGTACATTAAACTTTGGAACGAACGATGTCAATCAAATCCGTCATGTTTATTAAAATCGTTGTAGCAATGAGATTTATGCATTATGCTTTAAGCATAGATAGTATTGTGCAAGTGAAAGTGAATCAATGTCGAGATGTGTAATTAAAACAATGTTTCTTCGTGAATATAACGTAATGCCGATTCTATTTCATTGTTTGTAAATAGGGCAAACGGCTGAATAAATTGATAAGGGTATCCTTTGAAATAATATGAGAAATGAGAGGAGGACGATCTAATCGCGTTCAATTACGCATCTCTACGACAGAGAGGTTCTTCCGGAGGATATTTTAATTTATTGTAAATTAAATGAAATCCCAAGAATTTTGCAGTGTGGAGGGTCGGAAAGACTGATACGAGTCCCCCATTATCATCGAGATGACTCATAAAAGATGAACGAAACGAATCGTGATTTCTGCACGTACCGGTATTATTATTCATGTGAACACGTAACTTGTCACCACTAGAAATGTGAACCACTTTAAAGTGTTCGACAATTCGAGCTGACATAGTGCCCTTGCCAGATGCAGGGGCACCTAATATCACGGCCCTGAAGGCCGCAGCCTTGGAACACCACGTGGATAGCGCTACCATTAATCGTCACTTTGAAAAAAAAATAGATGCAAATAGTGAAAACACGTTAAATGTCCAACTCGATTTCCTTTTGATACTTTTCTCCCCAACGAGCAACGATTTACACGAGAATGCAACGGCAACTTTCTGTGCGGAGGGAAAATATATCGGCCGTTCTATAGTGGTTGACCTGTGAACCGCGATTGCACGACCAGTTATCGAGATAGCTAACAAGCCATCGACCAATGAATGGAGGGGGACTAGTTTTTTATTTTTAATCTATTGGCTGCCTTGGAATAAGTTTTATGATCGACTTGTGCACATATACTTGTGGTTTGTGATGCAAACTGGTCGTCGCATTTCGCAATTACACGAACAGGCGCCAAACACTTTTTTACTCGAAATATAATACTTCGAGCGGATACAATATACTCCAAAGGTTAGGGGGTGAAATTACGATAACAATACGCAAACTTTATTGACAAAAGTAGCACTTTATTCATATGAAAAAGTAATACAACATTAGGGCCTGTGCTCGAATTCTTGTATTTGTTTTATTTTAATTACTTTTTAAAAGCGTATGTAACGAGAGAACTAGAAAAGGCCATGTTTTCATTTGGACATCTTACAAGTTCTATGTAACAAGAGATCAAAATTACAAATCGTGAAAATCTTATTGGCGTTGAATGCCTGTTAACGCGTACTACGGGATAGTAACGTCTCTGTTTACAAATTTGTATCTATAGTATCGTGATTTCTATGTTTCCGTATTAATCCGTGGATTAAACTAATGTATATATTACACTGTTAAAACCTTTCGTGATGTTGTATAACCCTTTAAAATATATTTATAGATCTTTGTAATCACGAACTAACGCTTGTGTACCTTAATTAACATTCTTTATTAACGCTAAGCATCCAAATGTCACTCAACGTATCGTAAGTTTGATCAAATGCAAGTTTAAGCTTAGCCCGAGTCTAGTGCTACCAGAGGCTATGCTTACACACATTTAGTTTTAATCCTTTGCTGTAAAAGGACACGAGTTTTCTCCGGAAATCAGCGAACATCAGCCGATGATGTTGTTGCTTTTATTCGATAGACTATTTACGAAGATTGTGTATACTACAGTAAATAAACAACGCGTTCGCTGATTTATAAAGAAAACTGATGTTCTCTATACGACAGACATGGTCACAAATGAAGCTCCTTGCACGACTCGTTCTGCTTCTACGCACCGTTGCCGAGAAATAACAAAAATCAACGAACCCTGTTTTTTAATTTTTTTCGGGGGTTATCGTCTCAGCTTTTGCATTTAAATTGAACATGACTGTTGTTCTCGTTAACTGCAAAGGGTTAATTCTAAGAAAGACTATATCCAAACTCCTTATTTTTTGTTTGCATTGCTTTCCGACGATGTTGATCGTGAACTGTTTTCGAATTAAGCATTCATAGTTGTCGGGAAGACCGCTAAGAACATTTTACAGACACTTCGCTATTGAAATATTCTCATCTCTGGATAAAGATAAGAATATAACAGAAACGTGCGGTAGGAAAGAATAAATTTCGATAAAAATAACGCAAAATTACGAGCCACTATTGTTATATGTCACGTTTCTAACCCATGAAACAAAAATACAATCGAAATTGCTGTGAAACGAATTTTATCGTATTTTGTATGCAGCGTAAAGATACGTAAAAGTTTGTTAACTCTTCGTAATGTTGTGCACGTGTAAGTGCTTTGAATCTGTACGTAATCTGTCTGCATACGTAAATGCGCGTTGCCTGTGATATTCTTTAAATGCATGATGGTAAATAAAAGGGTAAACAATGATAAACCCTTTTACCAGAGTTCCCCGTCCTTTTCTTTAGCTGGAACTTCTATTACTCGTGGTTTATCGATTATCCTTGCTGTGCGATTGCCTTTTTCTACGATACCTATAATCCATGCCTGATAACCTTCTTGTTTTTCGATATCCTTGCAATATGCCGCAGCCTGAAAAAGAATTACAAATCAATGTTATGAATTGGTAATTTATCGGTATGTAATATTAAAATGTTAGAAACATAAATGCGTGTAAGAGATTCGACGACACTAAAATGCTAAAATTGCAAATCAGCATGGAAATCTCTGTTACTCTTCCTGCTGTTCTTTAGAGTATTTAATTGTATGTAATATACTCTACTGTATCGGCAGGCTTTATTCGAGTATACATCATACTGCTACACACCTGTTCTCTAGGCAGACAAATAAGCAATCCACCGCTAGTTTCCGCAGAGTGACCTTGAAGGAGTTGGAACATGTTACCGCATGCTTTCGCTACAGCTGCCATCTTAGCGATAACAGGTAAATTATGAATAACAAAAGAAACTTCGTTCTTCTGGTGTTTGGCTAGGTTTTGTGCGTGTCCTAAGAGGCCAAAGCCGGTAACGTCTGTCGCTCCGTGTGCATTGTACTTGTGCATTAATCTTGCCGCTGTTAGACGAATGAAAGATAGATTTTAATTACTGTTTTTTAAACGTTTGCCTTCAACACCAACAAACACCTGCCTATTCTGTTAAGCCTGGCCATGCTGTCCATCGCCCTCTGGTAAGCTTTTCTCACGTCATCTTCGCTGACCACGAGCTTGATTCTATTCCAGCGGTCTGGTTGGTCTAACCATTGATGGGCATTAACGGCAACTTGCGTTCCAAGTGGTTTCGTTAAAACAAGAACATCGCCGACGACCGCATTATCTGGCCTGCACGAAAAATAAATTATTAAACGATACGGAGATGTAAATATAGATAGAAGCTATATAAAAACGCATACACAATGTATTCATTTGGTTGACAAACGGTAGAAGCAACACCACCTATCGTACACCAAGGGTTAACTACTGTCTGTCCTCCTGTCACCGTCGTGCCAGCTTCCAAGGCGGAATCTTTGAATCCTCTCATGATCAACGGTACAACAACGTCTCGCTCCTTTTCAGTCATTTTTGTACTGACTCCCAGCAACATTAACATATTGTCGCATTCTGTGACTCCCATGGCGTACAAATCGCTGATAACATTAGCGCATGCAATTTTACCTGGAAAAGTACTCCAATAGCAGTGGTCAAAGAGGATGCCATACAATAAATTTTATCCTTAACAAAAGGAAACGTAAATATTATTCGAAATGCTGAACTTATACAAATATAATTTACAGAGTTGCAGCTGAAAAAATAGAATGTCTTTCTTAAAATGTGGTATACTTTCTGTATCTTACCCATCATATAAGGATCGTCGACTAACGGGTAGAAAAAGTCTGTAGTTTGCACCAGACTCAGTCCGCCGTGCCTCAGCGGAGTCACGGAGGAATCCATGCCAATGCCTGAAACATACATGTTTATACATAAACAGGTACATTATTTGTTTGTAGCTGTACATTTTTTTATATATATATATGTCGGAAAATTTCCTATAAACCCATTGCTACTTAAAAGAATTAATTTTTTAAAAGTAAAGGCAGATTGAATATTCGTTTTGGCGCGCGAAATATTCGGTATTTAATTATAGCATACATGCAGTTACAAATTAAATCGCGAAGCAAGAGTAACGGCTAAAATTTGTGTTTTCGTTCAATTCATTTATTTTCGTATTTTCATATAAAATTTTCGACTGTCAAATATTTTAATTACAACGAAAAATTTGAAGAAGTTGAGAACACCCGTATTTCCGGTGGCGTGGGAGAAATCGGGCGGGAGGCGACAACATGGCTACCGACACAATAGGGCCGCCTATCGCAGAATTCGCGCCCTGAATATCGTCGGCTAAAGAATTGTTAATTTATGATCAAATTCTTGTACTAGGAAAAATTTTCTGCAATTGTGATATTTATACACATCCTAAAAAAGAATGTCTATACGTTGAATCGAATGCGATTAAATAGAAAAAATTGTAATAAGTAAAATTTCATAAATGCGTAATATATTTTCAATCGTATCGTTTTTAATATCCCTTGGAAAGTGTACGAAAACGAATGTAATCGAGACAAATTTTAATAATACGCACGATTGGCGAAAGAGTAACGAACGTGGATAAATATTTTAAAGCGAAGAGACGCGGCATAAAATCAAACATGTCGGCGCGTTAAAGTGTCTGCGCGCAAATAAAACTAATCTACTCACCGATGCGTGGAATGGCCATGTGCATAAAATGGGCATGTTCATGATCTTGTGCGCTACCATCGTCGGCCTGTAGTCCCTCGAGGAGTTTCCCAAGAACCTCCTGAGGGACTTTACACCCTCATCCTTTCAAGTCGGCGAACCGCGTAAGGCGGAAGTTAGCGTCTAGATCATGTGCCACGGGGTCGAATGGCCTACGCAACGCCAAGGCATTTGGATTTCCGCCGAGCTCTAGCTGGGCCACAGCCAGGGCGTCCTGACTGACCTGGGTTCCCTGTAGTTCCGCCATTCACGCTAAAACTTAACTAGAATCGGGAACGAACCGGGTACGCGACGCGTTTCGCGGCCCTGCGACAACGATTCTCCTCCGACGGCTTCTCAGATTCCTGCGCGATATATCCACGAGCACGGGTTCTCACGCCTGCCGGTCGCGCTCTCTGTGCACTCAAGGCTGCAATGGGAAATCCGGTAACGCCGCCGACAGACAGTCACTGGCCCGGTAACACGAACTCGTCGCGAACGGGAATTATACTTTGCACCGGCGTCGACTACTCGGGATCGTACGTGCTGACAAAATGGACGCGCTTCCAGCTTTCAGGGAATAGGAAGAACGCGCAAGGCCACCAAGAGTCCCCCCGATGTCCCTACCGTGGCGCTGCCGCCTTCTCATTGGTTCTTTCGAATCGACGCATGTGCACTCACCGTCGGTCTCCCAGGTACGTCGTTAGGAAAATGCTTCTCCTGCGTTACATACCCGGCATTCTCACCGGCCTGGTCTCTTCATTTTCGCCAACTGACGCCAAAGCGACAAGTGTGTAGTGGCCAGTGGCGTATTATACGTAAATAAGACGTCAGTTCTGGTCAGACTAAAACCCTCAAAATCCATGTTGCCACAATTATTTGCTGCTGTTCGTATACAATCTACAAAGAATAAGCTTCTTTGTTCGAATTCAAACATTTATAGTACATCTACTATATGTACAGCTACCAAACTTCTTTTTGTATTGGGCCCCGCGAAGGTACGATGCACCACTGCAAGTCTATTTCGTATATCGTACACGCTTTACTCTGGATAAGTTCAACATTCTAAGGGACAACACTTCTTTTTACGTTTTATGTGGAAATGAAATTTGTTCAAATTCCCAAAAAATCGATTCGGAATAGACTCGTGTTAATCGTAACGACACACGGAACATGTGCTTCGAGAGAAAATGCACGCTATCAAAATTTTGAATATACGCCAATGAAGGTACAATCCAATTAAAAATTCTCTCGTACCCGATTAAAGCCTAAGCGTCATGTCGAGAATTTCACTCGTAACAAATGTTTTTTTCTTATTTCGTACGTCGTTGCAGAACTATAGGTAGATGCATATGCATCTTGTAGTTATAGTTTTCTAAGCGGTACTCTACTAAACATATTTTAAACGTGTCATCATCGAATGAAACCTTACCATGCGAACTGTACCTATACAGAAACCGAAGTAAATAATACTTCGAATACGAACGAGCATTTATATTTTAGTCTCGTTGAACCCGGTTTGTAGTCTACAGGAGTTTGTCTTTGATTTTTTTGCTAGCACGAAGTATAGTCTACGTTACGGAGCAATTTTTCCAGACAGGGTTACTTGCACGTGTGCGCAGAGTATGTATAATAAGTGTAAACGTATGCGTGCAATGCTCGAGAGCGCGATTCGGTTGATCTCGATATGCTTGCCGGAAACAGCCGAATCTTTTGGCGCAAAGTTCGCTCGAGTTTCATTAGTTCTTCCGCTTAGTCGAATATGCCGCGCTGTCTTCGTCTACCAATCAACGTGTTTCAGTGATTCTCAATTAAGACAAAGCGATAGTTTGTACGTGGCGATGTTTCTGTATTTTAACTTTGTTTTGTTAATTTTTATCCATAATTAACGATTTCGTCAATGGCTATGCGTTTCTTTTGCTCGGCAAAAGTGGCTCGAAGTGTATGCAGTTCGCCTCGCATTCCGTTGCGACGTGCGAAACGTGCACACGTTTCGAATGGGTTCGAATTTTTGTGGAAAGCGCAGCGGCATGCCTAGACTGCCAACGACTTTTGTCAGATTCAAATGCGTTCACCTCTTGTGCCACCGTTTCCTATATTTTGTTTCGATAATTGTTCCAGTTAACAAAGGAAGTTTGGCAACACGAATGTTTACACAAAATCTTTACAGAAATACAGTTTATACATATAAATTCCTTTTTTTTATTGAAATTTTCTCTCTGAAGTAAATGTCCATCTAGTGGTGAATAGACTGTACTAGCTTAGGCTTCTGATCAGCGCCATCGGTGGGAAAATACTCAAGTTTGTAGTGAAAATAGTTCCTACTGATACTGCTAGATGGACGCCAGCAACCATAATTGCCCTCGCCATCTAGCGTTGAAGAGGTCGAACTAATTTTGGGAGTTTGGTCAGCGCCTCTATCGGGAAAACGTCCAAGTTTGTCCTCGAATAGTTTATGTTTTCACTGCTAGATGGCGCCATTATTACCGGCATGGTGGTAATGTACCGACATGGGTCGGTAAATACAGTGTAATGGCGCCATCTAGCGTGAACAGTAAGAACTGTTTCTCGACAAACTTGAGTGTTTTCCCACCGGTAGCGCCACTAGCTATGAGGTTCCTGTCTAAACTTATAGACACCTATATATATATATATATAAAAGCAATTAAATGTTTAAACGATATATTTCTATAATATATTGTAGTATTATAAAGCAAAGAATCATATGAATTGTGCGTTTATTGAAAAATGAAAAATTTCTCACTGGTTCGTCTTTCGCTCGATGTTTCGCTAGACTAGTTGCATTTTGGGCAATCGTTCTAATTAAATTAAGATTATAAGGTAGACGTCTTATATTTAATTTACAATATCATCCTAAACGAACACGATACATACCGATTTGCGAAAAATTCCAGCTGCTCGTTGCTCTCCAGTGGGAAGCTCGAGAAGCGTTGCCCGTGGGAATCCGAGCGTCCACGACGCGACACGAGTTCTCGTCTCGGCTCGGTGAGTCGATCGCGCACGCAGTCGTGCTCGAGCAGAAGTGCGAGTTGGGTTGGTGAGAGTTTGTTCGTGCTCGTGATCGTTTACGTTTTGGTGTCGCGTTCAGTGTTTCCGATTTCTTTAACGATTTTCGCGTGGACCGTTTGTCGATCGACGCGAAGATGACACCTCGCCGGTTTCTACGTTAAACAAGGCTCCCGTGCAAGGCAACTCACGCCAACCAGCAGGATGATGCAGGAAATCACGGACCAGTCCTCCAGGACGGTACTCCTTAACACGTTTGTCGTGAAAAAGAAACGGTGCAGGGTCTACTTTCATCGCGGCACGCTGATTTGGGAAACGGAGAAACCGCCGTACAGTAAGTAGACCTGTCTCTGCGTTCTCGCGATCGTCGTCGAAACATCGGAGAACGGGATACCTTCGAGTGGTATTCGAACGTTGGAATCGATCATCGTAACAGCGATACTTTTTTATTATTGTACTCCGTTTCGGTAGAGCAATCATAGACGCGTATCCGTAGTTTAAAGGGCACGTATTCGACGATGAACCTGATGTTGTTGTTTCGCAAAAGAGAATGCGTCGTTGTAAGGGCTAGGTTTCTGCCCGTTAGGGGTGGGGGTGTTGTGTACATGCACTGGAAAATAGAATGGGTCAAGGGAGAGCCTTTTCGACGTTTGGAACGTTTTCACAGACCGCTGTCGAATAACTCGGTTCAGTTTTCCGCGTTTGGTTTATCGCGCTCTTTTTAGTTGTATTTTGTCGATTACGTGTTTCGTGTCCCATCATGCGATTTTATTTTATTCTTCGAAAAGCAAATTCTTAATTGGAAACATTATGCGACAGAGGGTTAATTTAACGCCGGTCGATCGAAACAGAGTCCTGACTACGATATCTGATCTTGAATGATCGATCGTCGCGTACCTAGAGATAAATCTACAGGGTGTCTCAAAAATGTTGTAACACCTCGAAAAGGGTGATTCGGGAGGTGATTTGAAACAACTTTTTCCTTAGCGAAAATGTTGTACGAGGCTTCGTTGAGGAGATATTAACGGAAAACACTGACCAATCAGAGCGCGCGGATACCGTTGCAGCGGCCGCGGTAGCGAAGGCTGTGTGCTAAGCGGCCGCGCTTGTACGCAAACAAGCGACTCGACGTGCATCGAAGGACATTGGACGCGGCCGCTTAGCTCGTAGCCTTCGCTACCGCGGCCGCTCCAACGGTATCCGCGCGCTCTGATTGGTCAGTGTTTTCCGTTAATATCTCCTCAACGAAGCCTCGGACAACATTTTCGCTAAGGAAAAAGTTGTTTCAAATCATCCCCCCAACCACCTCTTTCAATTTGTTACAACATTTTTGGGACACCCTGTATAGGACGAGCGTCCGGCAATGCTTCCAGTTTGACCTAAATTTTGGTTCCAGTTGTTGCAATGCTTGGTAGTATCGTTTCATTAGAACTTGTTGGTTATTAGGAGTATTATGAATACGATAAATGTAGCGGTGGATTTCAGACTGAATCGGAGCCGCCCTTCTCGCTTCCTTTCGGAGAACCTTCTCGAAATTGTATTAAACGTTTTACGCATGTATACCTACGTCGCAAAGTTTTGCGTAAAACTTTGACCCGATCTGTTCGTGGATTCTCGCGGAAGGCGATACAGGAAACTCGAAGGAAATTCACGGTTCCGTGACGAAATTTTTCCGGAAATTGTTGCGAAACTCGATGGAGAGTTCCTAGTTTTGTTCGATCGTTCGTGGCACGCGCGACAAGTCGAAGAATACAGGCGAAAAAGTTGCTCGTATCGCGAGCAAGGTGTCATCGATTTGTTCCCAATTCCGCTGCGTTAATAAAGCGGCATACTCGAACCTTTCCCGTTTACCGAACGTTTACAAACACCCTTGAAAAGAAGACATTCATGGCGCGTTTTATCTTAGCGCTTCGAAACGAAGAGAATTCGTTCGGAGTTGGCTGAAAACGATTCCGTAATATTGTTGCAGCGATAAGGGTTCAAGGAACCCGTGGCGTAGACGCACCTTGGCATGGAAAAGTTGCGTGGCGTTTAACTGGTTGATAAAGTATTTGTGGAATCGTTGGGCAACGGTGCCGTTTAGGAGCACCGTTCGAGAAATACTGGATGAAAGAACCGAGGGAATCGGAGCGGACGCGGCGTTCCAAAAATTGCTGCCGCTAAATTTATTTTGGTGGACGGTGTCGCGACGAGAGATGCGACCCAACGGGATAACAAGGTGCGCGGAAGAATTCCATCGAGCACCGTCGTTATTTCCAATTCGGACGAACGCGCCGAGTCATCAACGCGCCGATAGATTCGTGCTGCATTTTAATGCTATCGTTATCAGGAGGAATCCTGGTCGTACTTGGTCATTATCTCCGCGTGTGACATGGCTTGCGTCGTTGATCGCTGTCATTTGCTCGAGCCCCTTCCCTCTCTCTTCGATTTACGTCTGAGCACATTTTGCGAATCGCCTATACCTTTCGTTAGCTTTTCGAAGCTTCGCCTCTTGCTTCTTCGCTGAAAATTATACCGTCGTTAACATTAACGTACCGTCCGCGTATCCACTTTCCTGTTTGTTGCGTTCTAAACGTTAAAACGATCCGTGAAAAGGAACGAATTCCGAGCTCCAGCGCGTCGCAACGGACAATTTGCGCAGAGTGTTCGCAAACGAAGCATGTTTTTCTTGCCGTGTTCGACACGCGGACGACCCAAACTGGTTTCGTAAACATCTCCGCTTCGGGTCGCGTTACTTCTTTTTTCATAATTTGCCAGCAGTTTAACGCGGCAAGGTCAACGAAAAGTAGCGCTACGAGCATTGAAATTTGTTCGCGTATGGATAGATAACGAGTTTTCTACGCAAATTGATATTCAAATGTCGCTCGTAAGTCAACGGCGAAGCAACCGATACGTTGCAACGTCTATTTTCTGTTCGGCAGTCGTGTTGTTTAAGTAAATGTTGCTCGACACCCGCTAGCCTAATTAGGTTGGCGAACATCGGGAACAAAATTATTAGGTCGTTCCGTAAGTTCGTGCCGAAGACTGTGTCGAAATTTAATAAAAAAAAACCACAGAAATTTTCTAGTAACGGTATAATGACTATCCGAGAGAGATGAGAAACTATCGTGAAACGAGACAGATTATCTTTTCTTGCGACGCTTGAGAGTATGTTTCGCGTATTAATTCGAGAAATAGAAGTATAAATGGCACGAACTTTTAGGACGACCTAATAGAATACGTTCCTCGTTTATCGTAATATTTTGTCGTATAGCGCAGTTTTGTTCGTGGTTATCGTTAATCGGTTGGAACGTTTTAATTAAGAACAAATACAACGCTACCGAAAAGCTGGATGTTATCGTTATCGCGTTAAAACGTTGATTTTGTTCTCGTTAACCGGTTAAGTAATTCGGATCGATGAAAGAGATACGTACTACAATCATTTAATCATCGTTGTAGACGATTCGACGTAAGGGTAATCGAACTAGCAGAAGCGTCCTGTTCAGGGCAGACGGACAATTGCAGAACCAGAGTTAGTTTTCGGTTGCAAGTATTCTTTTCGAGTCAGATTTGATACGCCTGGCCTCTTGCGCGATTTTCGTTCGTTCTCGTCGATTGCTCTTCTAGATAAAACCAATCGCGTATTAATATGAAAATAAACAGTAACATCGAGTATATAGGAATAATAAACACGGACGTATAACGATATCGGAAAAAGTTTTGTCGGATAAAAAGATAAGATAAGGTAAGAGGCGAGTACTATCATCGGTATAATTAACGAGATAAAAAGTTGCGAGAGTTGCATGGCAAAGCGATCCGATCGTCGAGTCGAGGATGGAAGGATTTACGTTCTCCCGAACGCGAGAGTCCGGAAAATGTTGTATCGAACGAATCGTCGGATCCGCGGAGAAATGTGCATCGCGTCGATCGCGTTACATAGCCAACTGCTATGCGCGTCGATGTTCTCGAGCGTGCTCGGAATGCCGATCGAGTCTTCTCCAGTGATCGGCTCGCCTAAAAGCAGGAACACGTGTAGCTACGCTCGGCCTTGAAATTAATTTCCATATCGTTCCATTTCCGCGTACATCCGCCGACGCTTGATACTCGAAGAGAAAAGATAAAAACCACGACAATTATCGACTCGAACGTAATAAGTATACGGGATAAACTCGCAGACTTGGAGAGAATACTTCATCGTTGTTTTCATTTCTCGTCCAACGATCGGATCGTCATTCCGAAATTACGTAAAGACACTTAACGAAGCGTTGCGTTGGTAATTTATAAAAAGAATATCGATAATTCGCGCGTCGGTGATTTACAAGAGGTTTGTTTCTCGAATGTCCAAGGAGTTGAGCGTCAATAGAGACGGAGTAAACAAAGTTGAATCACGTTCGCGTGCAGTCGAGTATCGAGTGTAATACAAAGGGAGCGCTATAAAGATGGAATAAATTAGAATTAGTTGACGGTTTTTATTAGTCCATCTGTGTTGACCGATGTTATTGCGAAATGCTTTCATTTGCATGAGATTACCGTATCTTCTCTGTTTCTCTTCTGTCGCCGTCACTACCATTATTCGCAGTTTCGTCCAGCGTGGAATTACGGAAAGGGCTACGAAAAGTACAGGAACGCTGCGAATCGAGCAGGAGCTACGGTTAATCGATAGAGGAGCAAATAATCCGTATTCTTAAGAAATAAAGTATCCTGTATCGGCAAAGGGTGAAAGAAAGAAATATTCGATGATCGGTAACGGCGCGTTGTCATTCCATCGCGCTCTTTCGCTTTTCGACTTCGCCTACTTTGCGGAGCGAAAGCGGGTAATCGAACGGTTTATAGAATCCATTGTCCCCTGGTTGAACTCGCGTGCTGGCTCACGCGTAGAACATTCGTTCGATAGCGGATCGGTGCACTAGCTCGACCGTCGCCGATTGGATTTTAATTACCACAGCTGCAACCGCGCACCTCGTTTCAGCTTCGCGTTTCCCGTGTTGCGTAACGAGAAACGAGAGACCAACGTTCAGCGCGCGTCGTTCTTCTATCGTTTTACTAAGAAGAGGGTCGAAAACCTCGAGTACAGATCGCAAACGCTACGAATGCGTCAAATACCGATTTAGATAAAACGTAACGGTAAGTAGACAAAGACAAATCGGATTGGAGTAAACCGAGTAATCGTACACGAATCTTAGACAAAAGGTTTCGTAAACAAGCCAACGGAGATAACGTAGAAGAAAGAAACCGAGAAGTCGTGCGATAGCGCGAATATATTATCTGCTCGGCTCGGCGCGTATACTAGTTTTGCAACATGGCGCGTATCACAGGTATCCCATTAACGAGTAGACGGGAAAATAATAGATAATCTGAAACAAAGAATGCAACCGAACGAGAGTTTTACGTAAGGCGTAGACACGCGAAAGGAAAACTTGCGAGTCGCAATATGTTTATATATGTGTACGTAGACGGGAGTACGCGCGTACGCATACTTTTACGTGAATTTATACGTTGCCCCTTTACGTAATATCTCTTGGCCTGCCAAACTGGTTCTCCAAGCGTGGACAAATTGCTGCGACGTCATTCGACCCGACCTCGTCGATCCTGTAAAACCTTCCAGTCCCGTTACCCTCGAATGTCCTTTGAACCGGTGGCACTTTGGCACGCGTCCCAATTATCTCGACGACGCCGACGTCGAGGCGG
Source organism: Hylaeus volcanicus (assembly GCF_026283585.1). Classification (NCBI taxonomy): domain Eukaryota; kingdom Metazoa; phylum Arthropoda; class Insecta; order Hymenoptera; family Colletidae; genus Hylaeus; species Hylaeus volcanicus. The sequence continues at coordinate 25,179,427 of NC_071981.1, forward strand.
ACCAGGCTCTCCGCGTACGTTGAGGCCGCATCTGCAACGATAATCAGCCCTTTCCTAAACCCACGCGGCTCTCTACCTCTTTCCTCGTACCGCGTATCGTTTCTTAAACTTCGACGTTGGGTTCGCTTCGTCGGTCATCCACGCGATTCGGGGATGAGAAGCTATGCGAATAGACAAACATCAGGAACGAACGATTACTTCTTCTTCTTAACGAGCGACGAGAGCGCGATGTAGGTCGAGCGATTAATTTATTTCGACGATTGCTCGCTTGAAGCGATCGACGAGATCGTAATCCGAGCAACGTATACGGGTATCCAAGAAGCCTATTCGTAAGAACGAATCTACTCGCTATAAGGTCTGAACGCCCGCATCCAATAACTAGGATATCTGACTTTGCAAACTGTCTACCGGCGGAAATTGAAAGTCGCGCAACGTGTGCCCGATCGCTGACACAAGGAGGAACTCGTCTAAAAACATTTCGCACGAATAGCGAGAATTTCTGTCGATTCGAGAAACTGACGTCGCGAGTTTGGTCCAATTTATCCGAAAACAAATAGGACGGTTCTTTCTTCTAGCAATCTCGATACGATACATATTATTCTTACGATGAGGAGGATATCGAAATCTTTTGCTCGCATGCGCGTTCTCTGCTGGAGAAGCGTCGAGCAAATGTAAGTCGATGACTCGTCGTGTTTTCTTTATAATTGTTTTTCGCACAACTGCTTATGTAAGCAGATTACTATTATACAGAGTTGTATTCGTAATTACGCGACACCGAGACACCGAGTGTTTCGCTCGAGGTACCAATTACGTTGGAAAATTACGCTGGAAAATTACGCGATGTTTAATTAATTCGGGAAGTGGCTCGGTCGTAGCATACGGATAGTATCGATAAAAGTCTCGGGGAGTGGCAAGGAGAAGGAAAGAGTGGACGCAACGAAGACGGTAGAAGCAAAGTGGCAGATACGGTTCCTTATTCCAAAAAGGATAGGAAGGAATTATTGAAAAATACGTTAAAGACATTGTAGATTACGTATTAGGTTTACGTTTGTAGAAGTTAGTCGATAAGTGAGCGTGAACCGTGCTGGAACGTTCTGGTTGCCACGCAATAAGCATGACGGAGCTTTCCAGAAGTTTCATGCGGGAACTACAGAATAGTTAAGCATGTTTACGTGGGTAGCAAGACGGAGAGAAACGTTGACCACTACCTAAGCTATTCTTAGAGCAAGTCAGGAGAGAGACGCGGTGATCGAAGAGTAACAGGTGAACCGCTTTTTACTTGCAACATGCGAAATTCCGTAGCGCGCACCTGCGTACCTAGGATATCGATGCAGGTGCAATCTATCGACGGAAAGGTCGCTCGAGCCTCGATTGCACTCGTAAGAGGAATTCGTAATTCGTCCTGTTTGGCGCGCGTACGTCGACTGCAGCTAGAATTTGTTCAGGTAAATTTAGGCACGGGTCGTTGACACCGATCTCCAGAGACGGTGCGGACCTTCGGATTAGGCGAGCGAGGGAACCGGAGACCGGAGAAGGTCGACGGTTTACGCGAACGGGCTCACCTTCGTTCCTCGCGTCCACTTTCGACACCGTCTCGCGATCACGCCTATTCCTCGCGGCGTAGGAAGCTCTCACTAGGCTAGACTTCCTTGTTTTCAGAGGACTTTGACCCAGCGATGCGACCGGTGGTTAATTCTCGTCTACGTTAAACGCTGCTCTATCGCTTTCCGTAATTAAAATCGCTCGAAGGACGTCTGGCGGTATCCGGTTTTCCAGGATTTACACGTGTATCCACGCAGCGGAAACTTTTACGGTTTAATGGTTTCGCGAATGTTGTGTCTCGCGGATACTGCAAGTGCGACCCATAAACACGTTTAGGCTTTGTTCCAAGACTCGAGGGGCTTCGTCGATGCAGAGCCAATGGAGGCTCGACGAGAGAGTTACTGTCGAGAAACGTGGCCTTAAAATCGCTAGACAAGGGAGATCGTCTTTTGGTATAGTTGCACGCTCGAAAAAAATGTGGGACGCGAGTCGCTGGATGACGCGCGAAGGAAACGCGCGAGATCGTCGCTGACGTTGACTGTATTCGATCCGTGTCACGTTACGAAATTCTTCCTCGTTAATAAACTGTGACGTCGAGAATGGCGTTAATTTCTTTCGCGTCTTGCAAATTGTATCGCGATATTTTCACGTCGTACGTTAGCGATTAATGCGGCTTGAGCAGCGCATAGAAACGGCTCGTGTTTGGAATTATCGTTTCTCGTTCGATCGTACTTGAATCGTAAATGAGGTCTGAAACTGACATTTTTAGCGTTGATTTCTATTTACAAACGTACTTGCAAGCACCGCAATGGAAATAATGACTGAAACCTCATAAGATCTTGTAACATCTTCCAACACTTCCTTACACGTACCAACACCACCTGACATTTCCCATTAACTTCCCTTCATTTCCTGGCATATTTCCCTTAATGGGAAAGTTTTGTTTCGTTCCCAGATCTAAAGAAATCATCGGTATCGTTGCTACTATTAACGTTGTTGCTCCAAACGCCGCTATTATCGAGATTGCATCTCGTTGCATTTCACAAGTACAAATACGTTCGACTTATCGCGTCATCAAAAGTTTCTCAATGTCCATTGTGGTCGCGGGGCTTGATGCCGTTGTTGACAATGCCGTTTGTTTTGTCTCGAGGGTTCTTTTGTTTCAGCACGACAGGAATTTATTGAGTAGCAAACGAAAAAGGAATCCAGTAGAAACGCTAAAAGAATTATTTCGATTTTACTTCTTTTCGAGAGTTTGTACGTTTGAACAAAGACGGTTGCGAAACGAAAGAAATAAAAGGTTGGTATGCGGCAGTTATGGCGCGCCACTCTGTTCGCTGTTAAAAGCATGGCTCGCGAGACGCTGGAGAGCAATTACGCGAAGCAGTCTCGAAAGAAAGGAACCGATTCAACCGTCGACGCACAAAACTCTGTACCTCGTGAAATAAATTGGATGACTCGAGACCCCGGCTGGAGCGTTTATTATTTCGATCGCGTCCTCCCGGTGCGTGATGTGTAGCTACACGTTCGTGACACGCGATCGAAAGAGATACTCAATTTTCGATCGAACGAATGCGAAGACTCGCGCTGGAAATTGCTCAGCGACTATTCCAATTATTGTCACGTATCCGTTTACAATTTAAAATAACAACGGATCGCCGAACCTTTTGCTAAATCGATTAAATCGTTCGACGACTTTGTTTACGAGCGAACTAATCTGTTCCGTGGATAATCGCTGTGAATAAATTTGTCGTAAATGTAAATGTTTGCTGTTATCCGTTTTATCGAGTTGTTTAAGGTCGACGCTTTTCCGGGCCTGAGACTAGAGTTACCTCTCTCTAGGTAAACTGTCAAACATTGAATACTTGTAAATTGGTTTGCTATATTTTTCTAGCAAGATGGACGCTACCCCTGACGGACGTGCTGGCCGTTCGTTACGGAGACGATTGGATCCCGGGGGTGAACGCTAAAGAAAAACAACCACCTACGTCGCCCACGTCTCCTACCGTTTGCCCTACCAACTTCATTTTACATTACGCCGTTCGCGGACCAAAGAACAAATGGAGTCATCACAGTGTCACGATGAGCCACACCGATCCCAGACAAGTGGCTTCCTGGGTCAAGACCATACGAAATTATCTGATGGGTGAGCGTGGTCTTTACATCGATCACTTGGTCACTTATTTTCTTTTCGTCTATGGCAGAAAAATGGTGGCCGCGATGAATAATGCACCGAGTATCGATCGTTAAAGTTCGCCGTTACAAAAACGTCCTGTCCACGGAATAATCGAATAAATCGATTACTACCGGCGTCATCGAGTAGTAACAAGTTTCGCGGTTCGAGTAGCAATTTTTAACAGTACTTAACGATTTCCTTGTTCGAGATTCGGTTAATCCATGGCTTGGTATTCCGCGACGAGCGAGTAGAAAGGATTAATCGTAGCGCATGCTGGAACTGGGTCGTTGGTTACGGTTCGAGGCTGCGCAGCCAAGGCGCTTTTTTAATACCTCGCCGCGTATAAAAATGAACAGGGAAACAAAGAAACGTAAAGTTAATTTTATGCGATACGTTGAACGCGATCGTTGCAACTCTTATTGTAGGAGTTTTATCAAAATATTTGCTACCTATTGTTTTTTCCATAATTACGACTCTATCCTTGACCGTTCCAATTTCACCATCCGATTGATGCGCGAGCAAAAGGAGGTCGCGATCGAGATTTCGAATTTTAACCACATTTACGCGCCGTATCGATATTAAAGTCGCGCGTGTAACAGGAGCACCGGTTTACCTTGCGGAATTTTTTATTCGCGCCTACGGGCCTTTCTTTCGCGAGCTCTGCACCCGAAGCGACCAGTTTTACGTCATCGTCGTTCACCGAGGAGAAAGAAAGACCTCTAAACCACTCGACCGTTGCACGCGTGCACTTTCCGTTGGCCAAATAAGGTGTTATTTCGGTCTAGCACCTTTGAGCACCGCGTTTATATAGGTAACCTCGAAACGGGATAGAGATCTTGACGGAATGAAAAGCAGTCGAGAATAACGGGGACATTGTGTTCGCGAATAATCGTAACGCGAGTATAGCTTGGAAAAGTAACAACTGCTTGTTGGCCTCGGTAGCTAAATCGGAACGCCAAGTTATTAATTCGATAGTTGGTTTCCCAACAACAACTATTAAACTTTATACTTTATACTTAAGAAACATCAACGTCAACGCTTTGGTTACCGCGTGCATCGCTAAGGATAACTGCACGGTCGATATCGCGACGATGGCAAGAAACGAACGCCTGTGTTATTCCTGCGAATGAGCGTAATTCCCTGAATGCGAAGATCGTGCTAGGCAAACCGGTTATGTCGTCGATCAATTCTTCGCGATTCAAGAGTCGCGAGCCAAGGTCACGGTCGATACTTCAAACTCGCCACCCGACGACCGTTGGACCTTGACGTTAAAGAGCTATCCGTGAAACCTGTTTGTTACCTTAACAACTACTCGTCGGTTTGCCGCGTTTTTAATGTTCCGGAGGATCGTGGAATAATTTCAAAAGTAGGCTTCGCTTCGCGATTCGGTGTTGCTCGACGAGCGTCCTTGTTGCGCGGTCGTGAATCGAAAATCGGAAACGAACGAGTAACGATCGCGAAGGATAAAAATAGGCCTCCGCGGATCGAGAACGATTTACTAGTCGGTATGAACACTTACTTTCACCTCGGGTCAACGTCGCCGTGTCACGCGAATCGAAGAGAAAGGCAAGTTTTATTGGCAGCCGAAGAAAAAGGTTTCCCAACGAGGGAAATGTGAAAAGTTTATACGGCGTTGGAAGTAGTAAAAGTAGACGCGTTACGGTTAGGTGTCCCGAGGTGCGAGGCTCTAGAGTACTCTAGACATTCCGCGAGTCTGATAACAAGAGCGTCGAGGAAATTTGGAAGCCTGCGGATCCGAGCACGTCTTTAATTATAGCTTGCGATATTACCAAGTCTTTGCGAACAAAGTTATCGACCTGGCCGGTGAACCGAAGCGCCGTTGCCTCTATCGAATCGCTTTCGCTTCGAGGGAAACGTTGTCGCACGGAAAAACAACCGAGGCGTTTCTTTATCGTACATGTAACGCGATCTCTCTTCCTAAACCGCTCCGATGGCGGAACGAGAGTGGCTCTTGTATCGATCCGGGTTTACGTTCCGTGGGTTATGTTTTCTTCCAAACTGTCTGTCGTCTCCCGCTTTCCACGTCGGTATATCTTTCGACTTTTGATTGAATTGAAACGGCATCCGTCGGAATGTTTAGGTTTGACCCACCGTCCCAGAAGAATACTGTTGTTCGTGAATCCGTTTGGCGGAAAGAAGAAGGGGGTGAAAATTTGGGAGAAGGACGTGCAGCCCTTGATGACCATCGCGGGCATCGAGACAAAGATGCTGGTCACGGAAAGGGTCGGCCACGTTCGCGACACGCTTCTGACCGCCGCCGATTTGAGCGACTTCCATGTAAGAACAGAGCGTAGACGTATAGATCTTGAACAGGTTGCGATCGGTTTTAAGCTCGCGATTCGTTTAGGCGATCGTGTGCATCGGCGGAGACGGCACCTTCGCGGAGGTGATCAACGGGCTGGTGCTGAGGACGTCGAAGGACCAACAAATCGATTTTAACGATCCCGAAGTCAGACTACCAACCCCTCCGTTGCCCATAGGCGTGATACCCAGCGGGAGCACCGACACCGTGGCGTACAGCCTCCACGGAACGACGGACGTGCAAACCGCAGCGATACATATCATTTTTGGCGACAGCACTGGCCTCGATATATCGTCCGTGCACAACGACCGGGCGTTCATCAGGCTGTACGCCAGCGTTCTTAGTTACGGCTATCTGGGAGACGTGATCCGGGACAGCGAGAAGTTCAGGTGGATGGGTCCCCAGAGATACGACTACTCCGGTGAGTAGATGGGCTGCTGCCTCGGACCGCTCCCCGGTGTCTAAAACGATCGATCGTTGCATTCCGACGAACAAACTCGGATTACGAACAAACAAATACGTACGTCGCGTAACGACACGGTAAATCGGCTGCTCTCAGGTTTCAAGAAAATCATCGCGAACAAAGGGTACGAGGGCGAGATACAACTTTTGTCCGACCCTTGCCATCCCGCAACGAGCACAAGATGCACGAAAAACTGCACCAGATGCTTGCAGCACATGCATAACAGCGTTCCCGACAAGGAAATTTCCAGTAAGTCCGTAACCCGTGTCCAATCGTCGACGTAACACGATACCCTTCGATAGATTTACGTTCGTTTCAGGATGGATGACCGTCAGAGGGAAATTTTTCATGGTGAACGGTGCCAACCTCGCCTGTGCTTGCTCCAGGAGTCCCATGGGCTTCAGTCCTCACTGTCACGTGGGAGATGGCTGCGTTGACGTGATTCTAGTTCGACATACCTCGCTTCTGAACAACATCAGAATGTTGCTCAGGCTGTCCAGCAAACAGAAAACTCTGGTAGGTGCAGTAATTCGCGGATAGGACTACATACTCGTGAACGAACAAACGAAATCTGCGAGTTTCCTAGAATAAACGCGATTCGTTTCTCTATTTGTTTCTTCAAGTACGATCTACCGTTCGTCGAGGTGTACAGAGCGAGGGAGTTCACATTCCGGGCCATGCCCACGCTGCACATGCAGTCCGCGAACGATATTAACACCGGTTATCTGAAATCGAGTCTGAGCGTGTGGAACTGCGACGGCGAGGTGATCGATAACTCCAACGTGAAAATCAGGTAAACACTCGTCTAGCTATTCCCTAGTGCTCCGCGGTCGAGTCTGTTTACGCGCTCGCGCGTAACTTTACTTTGATTCCCGACGGCGTCCAAGTGCTTTTCAAGCTGTTGAAATCGATACAATTTGTTCGCAGGGTACACTGCCAACTAGTGAACGTGTTCACACGGCGAGCTCAAGAACCAGTCGACGAGCGAACCTGCTTTTGTTAGTGGCGAACCGATCGACGTTCCAATGTCGCGCATCGGTTGGAACGGGAGACCGAGCACGCCAAACGATGGCATCCAAGTCGCACAGTTCCTCGGACTTGTCCCAATTAACTACTCGCTGTGACGATATTAACGAGTAGCCATTCGAATGGCAACGATCGAACCCGATCGAGCGGCAACGGTACTCGTAGGTATTATTTTTTTAACGAAATTTATTTGTTTAAAATATTTTTAATTGGATATCGGCACGAGTGCTCTGTCCTGGTGCTTTCTACAAATTATGAATTTCCAAAGTTTGAAGCGCGATCATTCGGACGTTTAAAAATTATATTTACGTTCGTATATTATTTATGTAATCGAAACAGTATTAGATAGTATTAAATAAAAGGAAGAATATCTCGTCAATCCGAAACGCTATCGGTTGCGTGGTGTCGCTGCCGCTGGATCGCTGATCTCTACCGTCTGATCATCAACGGAATACTTCACTGTTACAGATGTTCACTGTTAAGACTTTCTTCGGGTTAAATATTTTGCTTGACGCGAATTACGGATGTTCGATTCCCATCGAAGCAATCGATTTTTAAACAGAATTAAGTCGAATCGACTCGAGAAATCGCTTTTCTAGTTGCTAACTATGTCTCGCGTATACTTTGGTATTTAAGATATTACAACGAAAAAATTGAACCAGAAATTAAGCGGTAAATTACCTACCGTCTATCAGCCATTTGAAAAATAATCGATGTTGTAGATGGTCGCGTGCTACTCTGCTGCGACCGTCAACCATGTGGCTGCTCTCGATAATCTAACAACGATACTCAACGAGGGCCAAATATGCTCGCGGACGTTTCAATGATTCTTTAGAAATATCCAACGAGAAAAACGTAAAACCTTTAGGAAAATACTAAGGAACGAAAGGAAAATTAATTATACGAGAATCGAGCATCCCTAACGCGAACAAAGCCGCGCCTAGTGATCCTGTATCGTCTCAAAGGGGGATCTTCGAAGGAAGATCTCGGGATGCGGGACATCCTTTGCATCTGCGCTCGGCTAATATATTTTTTTTCTCTCTTTTTTTTTTTATCGCTCGTACTTTTAGATCGTAGCCAACGATCGTCGAACATTCCATCGTGGATGTTTTCATTCGCGGATCATTCGATAGACGGTACTTACGTAATTTTGTATGAAAGGCAATCGGCCTTTTCTTTTTGGTCCTTTTTCCAGCATTGCTGCACTGGCTGCGCATTTTCCTACTTGAAACAAACACTCGAGAAGCGATTGCTGTAGATTCGGTGCACGGAGAGACTTTGTTTCTTGTATGATATTTCGAAGGATATTATCGTTAAGACGCGTAAATGTAATTCGATGGAGTATACAGTCCGATAGGTATCGTCTCCCAGAGATTCGATAATATTTTTCACGTATCCTGGAAGACGATCCAAAGGGACGAGTGGAAATCTAAGACTCTTCGAGACGCTAAGAGGTGTTTGAACAAAAGTTAAATACAGGTGCAAACATGCCTAAGAATATGTATCGCACCCAGACGCTCGAAGGATAATCAAACGTTTCGTCTTCGATAGCGTTAGAGTAGGCGATACTTTCTTTACCGTGTCTAAGACGGCTCGTTACGCGCAAGGACGAGACACGAATTGAAATTTTAAATGTAACGCCCGTAGATGTACGTTCGAGGGAAATCTGGCTGCTAGAGCTTGAACTTAGACCAAGAACGGAATACTTTGGACAGGGAAGAACCGTGCGGTATTTACTTTACCGGAAGTATTTCGACTTATTTAGTGGCGCGGTCAACGAAAGGATCGATCTTTGATTTCTCGAAGTAGGCAGCACTCGATGAAAGTAGCGAAGAGAGATTCGTCGTACGGTATAAATCTACGTTGCGCGAAACCCTGGTATGTATATAGCGAACGATCTAAATCGTTACGTGCTTCGGTCCAGGCACGGAACGTGAAAATCTTCGGCATCGAACTCTCGCGAGGAAGTTTCTATTTCTAGTCCGTCGCGTTCGCGCCGAGAAAAGCGTAGAACGATTTCCGTCCTTGGTTTCTACGTATCCGCGGCTCTGTCTACCGTAACGATTAAACGACGATAATTTACCACTTTCGAACAAGCTACTACTTATTTCGCGCTTCGACTCTTTATTTTAGAGTCGCGTAATATTAGCTCGTTCGAGACTGGACATTTATCAATTTTTTAATTTGTATATATGCAAGCTTGTCTATGATTATTGTCGTAAGGATGACGCGGCATCTTTCGTACGAAAAACGTTATTCGTGAATTTTCCTGCTTACCACGACCACTCCGCGCTTCTGGTACTCGATCGATCGTCGAGTTAGATAAGCTTTACCCCAAATTTCCGAATGTCCGGCTGCATTTCTTAGCTTTCGTTACCAGGTCCATCTAGCCCGTCAAGAATTAACGACTTCGTTCGTTTAACCGTTTGCGGTCCGACAAACGATCCTTCCGACTGGCGTTTGGCCCTTTCTTCGAGAAAACGTAGCTGTCCTTCATGTTTCGTCTACGACGATGGTTTTTAAAAGACAAAATTTAGCTACGTATCTTTCTTCGGTAAGATCTTATCAACGACACGTTTAACTTCTCTTGTGGAAATTATGTTGCCCTAAGTTTGAGCCTAACGATGTCTGGTTTAGCTCGAGGTTGTCTTCTTCACGGAAACGATCGAAAAGTGATATTTTAAGTTTTTAATTATTCAATTATTGAGTGTTTCTCACTGATAGAGGAAACAACGATGAAAGTAAGAGAAAGAAAAATGAAGGACCACGACGGGTTAACGATCGGTGTACTCGAAATTAGCGATTATTAGAGATTACTTTGTAGAGGCGTGTGTCCACAGGTTGTACAGATATACACACATAAACATAAACATATATATATACATATATATATATATACATATATATATATATACATA